>NC_046156.1:83820089-84043153 GCF_011064425.1 Rattus rattus
ATGTGTTCTTTCTTGATTGCTTCTATTTCCATTTTTAATTCCTTCAACTGTTTGATTGTGTTTTCCTGGAATTCTTTCAGGGATTTTTGTGTCTCCTCTCTATGGGCTTCTACTTGTTTATTTATGTTTTCCTGGAATTCTTTCAGGGATTTTTGCGATTCCTCTCTGTAGGCTTCTACTTGTTTATTAATGTTTTCCTGTGTTTCTCTAAGGGAGTTCTTCAGGTCTTTCTTGAAGTCCTCCAGGATCATGATCAAATATGATTTTGAAACTAGATCTTGCTTTTCTGTGTGTGTTTGACAATCTGTGGCGTTTGTTTTCTAGGAGAATTGGGTCTGGCGATTTTTACATAGTCTTCTTCCGCTGCTTTGGGTTCCTGTGTTTGCCTCTCGCCCATCAGATTATCTCTAGTGTTACTTTGTTCTGTTATTTCGACAGTGGCTAGATCTGTCCTATAAGCCTGTGTGTCAGGAGTGCTGTAGACCTGTTTTCCTGTTTTCTTTCAGCCAGTTATGGGGACAGAGTGTTCTGCTTTCGTGTGTGTAGTTTTGCCCCTCTACAGGTCTTCAGCTGTTCCTGTGGGCCTGTCTTGAGTTCACCAGGCAGGTCACTCGCAGCAGATCAGTTGGTCTTACCTGTGGTCCCGAGGCTCAAGTTCCAAGGGGTGCTGCCCACGGGCTCTCTCCAAGTGTGGCAAACCAGGAAGATTCTGCCTGCCCCTTCCGGGAGAGCTTCAGTGCACCAGGTTCCAGATGGCCTTTGGTGTTTTCTCTGGCCCGAATGTGTAAAAAGGAGTGTCTCTTTCTGGTTTCAGGTTTGTCTGCCTCTCTGAAGGTTTAGCTCTCCTCCCAAGTGGGGGATTTGGGTGCAGAGAACTGTTTATCCGGGTCTGTTTCTCAGGTTCCGGGCGCTGTCTCACAGGCAGGGGTCCTGTCTCCCTGGGCCCCTCCCCACGGGAGCCCAGAGGCCTTATACAGCTCTCTTTGGGCCAGGGGATGTGAGGCAGGGGCAGTGTTGGTGAATCTCTTCCGCCTCTGCAGCCTCAGGAGTGCCCACCTGACCAGGCGGTGAGGTCCCTCCCACGGGGTCTGGGAGCAGAGAGCTGCTGCAGGCCGGGATCCGCGGGTCTGAAAGAAATATTTTAATTCAATGCTGAAGATAAACACACCAAAGTGGTCACAACAAATAACTAAAAACTACAAAGGCCGTGAATTAAAACCAGTATAAAATCAGCAAAATATATGTCTTTCAGTAATAACTCTGAATATCAGTGTTCTCAATTGCTTAACTTGCAATGCCATGTTTGGTTGATATCCCTGGGAGATCTGCTCTTTTCTGAAGGGAAACTGAGGAGGAGAGGAAAAGTAGGGGGAAGGGACTGAAAGAAGGGAAAGGGGAAACTATAGTGAAAATACAATATAATAGAAACTACTAAATAGATAAATAAGTTAAAAACCACAAACTAGCAGATTGGATTTTTGTAAAAAATTCATCTTTGCTGTGCTTAAGACTCATATTCATCATCAATGACTGCCACCAATTTATGTGAATGAAAAGGTTATTTCAACCATTTAGAGCTAGGAACGAAGGAGAGAGAGAGAGAGCTATTCTCATACTTAGTAAAATAAACTTCAAATCAAAATTAGCTTAAAAGATAAAGAAGGATTCCAGTGAGTCTCAGCCTCCATAATGTTGTGAAATTTTCATGAAATTCCTCATGATGTGGTGACCTCCAACTATAAAATCATTTTGTTACTCTTTCATAATTGTAATTTTACTATTGTTGTGATCATAATATAAATATCTGTGTTTTTTGATGGTCTTAGGAGACCCTTGTGAAAGAGAGATTCAAACACCAAGTGGGTTGAGACCTACAAGGACCACTGCATCACATCAAGAAGCATCTGCTCCACATGTTGTCTCCATATTTCCTCCTGTGAGTATTTTTGTTCCCCCTTCTAAGAAGGTCTGAAACATCTACACTTTGGTCTTCCTTTCTTGAGCTAGCAAGGAATGTGATCCCAATAATCCCTGAGAGATGGTGGACTCATGAATTTAATGAGAGTATTGAAAAGAAGAATGTTTCTCTAACAAGATATATTAATGATTTGTGCATGGCAATATTCATATGATCACAAGCACTTTGGAAGAAAATGAGTAAAACTTTGGTGCCTCAAGTGTTATTTGAAGAGAGGTATTGGTAATATAGAACAGGGTATATGATATATCTGAAATACAACTTGGACAGGCAAATGAAAAGTATGTTTTAAAATGACATTCTGAGGGCCAGCAGAAAGAATAAAAATATGCAATCTGGAGGGATGGGAGGGGGGTGACCTTCCAGATTGTACCAGAGACCTGGTTCATATAACATGTTCCTACCATTCTAGGCCTTTTTTTTTTTTTGTTCTTTTTTCGAGCTGGGGACCGAACCCAGGGCCTTATGCTCCTAGGTAAGCGCCTCTACCACTGAGCTAAATCCCCAGCCCTCTAGGCCTTTATTTTTGAATACCCATTTTACTGGAGTTACATAGCTATATTCTATTTATGTTTTTAATATTTATGGCCACATCGCCTTTCACTGTGGCCATATTTTCATAAATTTGTATTCAAGCATTTAATATCTTCTACACCAAAGCAAATCAACTCCTTCTTCGCTGCATTATCAATTGTTTAATTTCCTGTATAAAGACATGCTCCCTCCTTTTCTGTTTTTGAAGTTACACTAATCAAATGCCTTATCTATACTGCTCATGCAAAATCAGCAATAATCTCCATGCTTTTTCATCTCTTGATCACTTTTACATCATTATTTATTTGGTAAATAAATCAAAGTAACTATCACTTATTTTGAAGTAATTGTATAGCATTATGAATTACACATTTCCATTTGTTGTTCTATTCAACTTTTCAGTTTCTTTCCTAATCCCACTTGATTTCTTTGTTGCACTTATCAGATATTTTTGTTTCTTCTTGAATCACCTCTTGATGAGTTTACCAGTCTTATGTGCAACCAAGATTTCACATTGTCATGCTATACGGACATCACAAGTGTTACGTAACGGAGAAATGTTAGGGATGAACATGGAGCCAATAGCTCAGACATTCAAGGAATGACAATTGAAGTCTTTGTAAGACATAAGTAGGCAAATGGATAAAAAAGGAGCAGTGGAATGTAGTCTTGTGGTGAGAGTCAGGACCCATCTGTTTCACAATTGAGAGAGCGGTCCACACAAATGAAGTACAGAATCCAATGGGGGTAAACAATAAGCATACTTTAATGACCTAAATATGTATCCAAATAAAAGTAACATATTGTCAGTTCTATAAGCAGAGGCAGGAATGAGAGTGATATATTTCATAGAATTAGTAACAGTACCGAATAGAGGGTAATAACATCTTCAGTTTGAGAAATTTTGAGTTTGAAATTCCCCTAGTTTATCTACAAGGTGATGCCTGCCTACTCATAGCATACTAACTTGAGGTAAAGACAGCAGAAATGATACTATGAAGAAAAACAACCTGTCACTAAAATCAAATTATCCTTCATACATTTGCTTAGTAAGGTTATTTGAGTTGAGACCATATACAGTAAAGTTGCTGAGGAAGTTATTTCAAATATATGTTCATATTAAAATAATGCAAATGGTAGAATAGTGGTAGGAATTTAAATAATAGGTGTGATAATGATAGACTATGCTGTGAAAGAAAGTGAGGTCTAGGTCTAATGTCCCTCTGGCTTTTCAAAACATCTATTCAGTAAAATAAGGACTAGTTCTCAGTTGTTCTTGGTAAGGTCATAGAGGAGTAAAGTAAATAGAACTATACAGCCATTAATCAAGTAATATATGAACTCTAGTCTCTTCTCATTAACTTTTCTTTTGGTTAAAAATCTCTTTATGGTTTGCAGCAGAAGCCAAAACATTGTTTTGTTTAATACTTTCTCCTCCCTTCCTAACTTCTGCTATAAATGACAAGATTCTGCATTGAGCGACCAAGCTTCTTCTGAAGAATATGTCAAATCAACACTAAGAAAAAATAGATCTATGACAATTTATTCCCTTAAAACTCCTTTTTTACTCTAGTATATGATACAGGAATATTTTTACCAAATTAAAAAATATTAAACGTGTATATTGTTGAAACAGTTTGCTAGTGTCAAGGAATCTTTCACATCTTGTTTTTTTCTTTTACATTTTCATTTTCCTTTCTTGTTTTCTTTCTTTCTTTTTTATTGATCATTTTATTCATTTACTTTTCAAATGATATTCCCCTCCCAGTTACCTTCCCAAAGTCCCCCATCTGATCCCTCCTTTCCCCCTCCCCTTTGCCTCTCTAAGGTTGCTCTGCCACCACTTACACACTCCTGCCTTACTTGTCAAGCATGCCCCTATACTGGAGCATCAGACCTCCACAGGACAAAGGGCCTCCCCTCTCATTGATATCAGATAAGGCCATCCTCTGTTACATATTTATATATGGAACCATAGATCCCTCTTTGGTTGGTAATTTACTCTCTGGGAGCTCTGGGAGGTACGGTTAGTTGATAGTCTTTCCCCTAGCTCTTCCATTGAGGAACCCAGGCTCAGTCTGATGGTTGGCTGTATCTTCATCTGTATTGGTCAGGTGCTGGCAGAGCCTCTCCAGGGACAGCTAGAACAGGCTCCTGACAGCAAGTACTTCTTAGTAACAGCAATAGTGTCTGGGTTTGGTATCTGCAGATTTGATGGATCCCTAGGTAGAGAGGTTTCTGGATGGCCTTTAGTTTAGTCTCTGTTCCATTTTTTTGTCCCTGTCTTTCTGTTGGGCAGGAATATTTCTGAGTTAAAAGTTTTGAAATGGGTGGGTGTGGACTGATGTCTATATCTGACACAAGATAAGGCAAGGCCTGTGATTGGACAGAGAAAAAGTTAGGTAGGCACAGAGTTTTGAGAGAAGAGAGAAAGAGAAGAGGAAGGAAGAAAGAAGGTGGAGGAAAAGGAGAATGATCCACCCCTATGTGGCTTTAATTAGCCACAGGTAGCTATAAATATCTAATAAGAGATGGATTATTTGAGGGTAATTTGTTTTATCTAGGTGGGCAGTTTATGTCAATATCAATTGGCTCTGAGTTTATTAGGTGAACATTTTGTGGAGTGAAAATACTGACATAAATCTGATTGATTAATTGCAAGCTTCCAGAGTTTTGATTTTACCAGGATACTGGGAAATGTGACAGTAACCACAGCGGGCATATGCTGGGATTGTGAACAGAGTTCACAGCATAGAGTTGCTAATGGGTGTCCACTGCTGGGGACAAAGAGTAGTCTGCACCAATATGGGGCTAGTCATAGAGGTGGAGAGACCACTGGGGACAGAGAGTAGCAGGAGGTAACATGACATAGTGCCTAGAGTACCGCTTACATTTTTTAACAGGTGAGTGACCCCATTCCTCAACTGGGGGCTGTGCCTATTGACCAGAGGTGTCCTGGGAGCCCCTAACTTACTTCCCTGGCCTCTGAGACTTTAATGTGGCTACCCTCCTAGTTCCTCATGCCCCACTGTCCCTTCCAATACCTGATCTTGTACCCCATTTATCCTTCCCCTCCTCTTTCTGTCCCAGTTCCCTCCTTCCTTCTTCCTTCTGTGATTATTTTATTACCCCTTCTATGTAGGATTGAAGCATCTACACTTTGGTCTTCCTTGTTCTTAAGCTCTCTATAATTAGAGGGGTTTTATCATGGGTAGTCTGAGGTTTTGGCCAAGTATCTAGTGATAGTATGAAATTATCAGTGAATTTTCTCCTTCATTTCTTTTCTTCCATTCCTTCCTTCCTCCCTTTCTGTCTTTCTTTTTATGAAAAATAGATCATTCTCTAATACAATACATCCAGATAATGTTCTCCCTTCCCTCCACTCCTCCAAGCAACCCCATCTCCACTCTACCCCAGCTCAAATCCCCATCTCTTTCCTCCACAGACAAGAGTGGACATCTAAGGGACTATTGAAAAGCTGACAAAAGAGAATACAGTAATACTAATCAAAACCTTTCATATCAAGACTGGAAAAGGCAACCCATAGAGAAAAGGAGTCCCAAGATCATGGAAAAGAGTCAGAGACATACCCTCTTCCCACTGCTTGAAGTCTCACAAATTTCCTGCCATCTACTCCTCTTGGGTGCATTTGCTTCTTTTTCTTCTAGAGCTTTCAGGTGTGCTATCAAGCTGTTAGTATATGCTCTCTCCAGTTTCTTTTTTGTTTGTTTGTTTTCTTGTTTGTTTTTGAGCCACTCAGAACTATGAATTTTCCTCTTAGCACTGCTTTCATTGTGTCCCATAAGTTTGAGTATGTTGTGTTCATTTTCATTAAATGGTAAAAAGTCTTTAATATCTTTCTTTATTTCTTCCTTGACCAAGGTATCATTGAGTAGAGCATTGTTCAGCTTCCATACGTACGTCGAACTTCTGTTGCCTTTATTGTTATTGAAGACCAGCTTTAGTCGATGGTGATTTGATAGGATGCATAGGATTATTTCAGTCTTCTTGTATCTGTTGAGGTCTATTTTGTGATCAATTATATGGTCAGTTTTAGAGAAGGTACCATAAAGTTCTAAAAGTGCTGAGAAGAAGGTATATTCTTTTTTTGTAGGATGATAGATATCTGTTAAATCCATTTAGTTCATAACTTCTGTTAGTGTCACTGTGTCTCTGTTTAGTTTCTGTTTCCATGATCAGTCCATTGATGAGAGTAGGGTGTTGAAGTCTCCCATTATTGTTTGTGTGCTACAATGAAACAGGAAGACCAAAATGTGGATACTTCAGTCAAAATATTCATGGAAAGAAATACAGAGACAAAGAATGGAGTAGAGACTGAAGGAAATGCCATCCAGAGACTACTCCACCGGAGATCCATCCTATATGCAGCCATCAAACCCAGTCACTATTGCTGAAGCTAAGACGTGCATTCTGACAGTAGCCGGATAAGGGTGCATCCCGAGAGGCTCTGCCAGAGCCTTAGTAGTACAGATGTTGATGATTGCAGCTAACCATCAGACTGAGTATGGGGACCCCAGTGGAGAACATAGAGAAAAGAATGAAGGAGATGAAGGGTTTGCAACTCCATAGGAAGAACAGCAATATCAACCAACCAGACGGTCCCCAGCCCCCCAGGAACTAAACCAGTAACCAAAGAGTACACATGGAGGGACCCATGCCTCCAGCCGCATATGTAGCAGAGGATAGTACTTACCGTCTGGCATCAATAGAAGCAGCCCTTGGTCCTGTGAAGGCTTGTTTCCCCGGTGTAGAGAAATATGAGGGTGTTGAGGTGGGAGTGGGTGGGTAGGAAGGGGAGCATCCACCTGGAAGCAGGGGGAGGGGGCATGCAATGGTGGGAAGCAGGGAAAGGGGATAACATTCGAAATGTAAATACATGAAATATCCAATACAGAAAAGAAGTCTCACAAAAGCAGGAAGCTAAAAGCCATCGTGGATATAGAGACAACATGGTGCAGCCCGTTACAGGCCCAGTGCTTCCCAGTTCACTCTCTGTGAGCTCATGTGAGACCTGTTTAGCTGATTCTACTGGCCATGCTTTTCATCACCTCTCATTCGTAAAAACCTTTCTTCCCCCTATTTTGTGGGGTTCTCTAGCCTCCATGAGGAGGAACCAGATGGAGACCTCCAATATGGACTCTCTACACCATGTCTATCTCTGAATGGTTTCTAAAATGTGGTTATTTTATAGATAAAAAATTTAACAATACATGTAGCTTAGTTTTTCCATTTCCTATAGTTGGTCACAGCCTGTTTAGAAAGGCATCAAGTGAGATGCACATAATCATGATCAGGATAATATAAATATCAAGCTATTTTCTGGTTGCAGTAATGGTAACTGAGAATGAGTTTAGTTCTTCCAGGCACTTCCTTTTCAATTCCATAGTGCTTTAGGTGTTTAATTATGCTAAGTCTTGTGGATAATATAAAACTCAAAATACACAAAGCTTATATATAACAATGAAGATTCACAAAATTTATAATAGATACTGGCATACTATAGAGTTCTGGACTTCAGCTATACATCTTGACTTATAACTTCAAACCTCTTCATAAAATGCATGATATTTAAGACTAAATACTAACCTAGGAATGTGCATGATTCATATACAGTAAATTAGTATTTGCTAGTTTATTCCAAGCCTCATGTCTAGTGATCGACCCTACTGGCTTAACAGCACAATTAAACATTAAATAATGTAAACAAAATTCAAATGAGCTGTTCTGTGATGACTAACCGTTTTAGAAATGCTGTACTTACAAAATGGCATTTGTTTACAAAATGTAGTTATGGAAAGTAATTCTACATCTCTAATGAGAGAGGAAGAGGATTTTGTATTAATGGATTACTTTCCCATTGCTTGAATAATATTTCAGGACTTCAAAAAATACTAAACAAGACATTTGTACATGCTAAAGCCACATTTATATTCTGACTTCTAAAATATACTGAAGGATAGTATTTGGTTGTTCCGTGTAAAATATTTTATTCATTTTAAAAGCATAATAGTGGGAATTTCACATGATTTGGATTTAGAATATTAGGATGAAGTTAAAATTGGATAATTGTGATTCCTTAAAGCACCCTTAAAATAAACATGTGACATATTTTAAAAGGTTAATTTTGGCAGATTATCAGTTTCTGGGGGGGGAATATTTGTATAATCATTATTTCTAAAATTCCTAGGAATATTCTTTAAGTCTTTTCAATGTAATAGATTCTGTTCTAAAGTGTTACTTTGGTATTGACGAACACCACCCAGTCTTAAAACCTGTCAAAAATATCCATAGTGATCATCTAAAGCTGGAAAACTAAATATTACATAAATACAATAGCCAGAAAATAGTGAAGTTTCACTTTCTTTACTCCAAAGTTGGGTGATTTTCTTTACTGAATTTTAAAACGGTTACGTTTTGTGCTTCTTTTATCAAACCAGTCAACACAGCTTAAGATGAATGGTGAACAACACTGTGGGTTATGAGATGGAATGGGCAAAAGGGGGCCTGAAAGGAGTTCAGATTTGATGGATGTTTGAGTACAAAATCTCCTTTAGAATCTGAAAGGTACAATGACTCAATGGTTAAACAGAATGGATTTTATAAATGAGCCTGCAATGGGATGGAGTACAGGGCAGGAAGCCTTGGATTTTTTTTTTTTTTTATTATGGTCCTTATTAAAAGGGAATCACAAAAGCTGTTACCTAGTAAAATGCAGGAAACTTGTGCATTTCTGTACTTTTTTTTTTAACTTGATGAGGGAGAAAGAAAAGAACATGTCAGTAATGAAATGAATCTTGAACTGAGAAACGGAAGGTAATTTTGAGGCGTCGAATGAACAGACATCTTGTTTGAGTTGCAATGATCATGGACCCAATTTCTTGTCAAACACGTTAGTTTCTTGCTGTCAGAGAGTGCTGTTTCATTCCTGATATTTCAGCATCAGTCTTTTGCTATTACAAAACTGACGCCGTTGGCTGTCAGGACTTTACAGTTTCAATTGGCAGACTTATCTGTCTTCAGCAGGATTAGACAGAAATATTTCTCATTCAGAGGCTGCTCGTGTGGAAGATGGCAGCAGCCCCAGGAAATTTGAGTACATTAGCTTCAAAGGACCTGCCTGCCACCCTCTGACAGTACACTCTGCCAAGTGCCTTCCAATCTCCCGCTCCATGGGTGTTTTTCATTTTTATATTATCTTAAATATTTCTTACATTGCATGAACATGTTTGCAATTTCTAAGTATTAATATTATGAGTTTTACGTACAAATGTAAATAATTTCCACTCAAAACGTTTGCATTTTCTGCTAAATGATGTAAAAACAGAACAGAAAGAGAAATTGAATCAAAAAACAGAAAGTCAGTAGTACTGACTCAAAAGATTGCATGAGACAGGATTTTTTCCAATGGGTTGTAACTTTAAAATAGTTTTTAATTACTATTTTTATTTATGCCACAGTGTAGCTTTCTAAGAAAATGGTAGCTTAGATATTTACTAAAATAATGTTGGTTTTGTACATCTTAAAGATCGTAAATAAATATACTTGCCTGATCTGTCCTTTCTCTGTCTTGGTACATTTGTAAAATGACTAACAAACCCACAGCATGTCTAGAGAGTGACTGTGAGCATACATGAGTACAGACATGTATGATAATGCCTGAATCCTGGACTCCAATGGATTGTGTCTCTTGGTATTTATGTTCCCCTAAAACCTTGTTACGTTCCTTATAATCTACCCACTGGATAGTTTATCATTCTATCAAATCCACAAGCATCTCTGTTCAGAAAAGGCCAACCCTGTGTTAGTGTGAGCAAATAGCCTACAACATTGAAAAATGTCAGTGGCCACAGATGGATTTGACTGTTTATTTGCGTAGGGAAATAAAATATACACGGAGTGTTTTTCTAAACCTTAGCTTTAATAAGCTATGTTTGTAAATCATATGGCTTGTTTGGTTTATTTTATTGTTTCCACTGTTGGGAGATGTATTTATTTATCGAATGCCATGATGCAGGAAAAAAGCTAATGGATAAATAAGGAGCCTATTCGCTATGCTGTCCTGTATCTTTTCAGGAAGTAATATGTGATTACTTTTATTCAGATAAACTTTATAGTGTCGAGTAGACACAAACTGAGTTTTGGAATAATGGTCTGCACTGGCTTTTATGATGGACAACATGCATCATCTTATTCCTTATAGTGCTTGGCTGCAAAGCGAGGTAAGGGATACTAGGTTAGAAAGCTCAAATTACCCAAGATGCAATCCACAGACCACAGGAAGCTCAAGAAGAAGGATGAACAAAATGCCGATGCTCCCACTCCTTCTTAAAGGGGGAATAAAAATATCCATAGGAGGGGATATGGAAGCAAAGTTTAGAGCAGCGACTGAAGGAATGGCCATTCAGAGCCTGCCCCACATGTGACCCATATATATATATATATAGCCACCAAAACTAGATAAGATTGATGAAGCTAAAAAGTGCATGCTGAAAGGGACCAGATATAGATCTCTCCTGAGAGACACATCCAAAGCATGTCCAATTCAGAGGTCAAACCACCTCTGAGCAAACCACCGAACTGAGAACAAGACCCCCTTGGGGGGAATTAGAAGAAGAATTGAAAGAGTTGAAGTAGCTTGTAACCCCATAAGAACAAAATGCCAACCAACCAGAGCTTTCAGGGACTAAACCACTACCTAAAGACTATACATGGGCTGACTCAGGGCTCCAACTGCATATGAAGCAGAGAATAGCCCTGTTGAGGCACCAGTGGAAGGGAAGCCCTTGGTCTTGCCAAGGTTGGACCCCCAGTGCAGGAGAATGTGTGGGGTGGAGAAAGGGGGATGGATGGGGGAACACCTATATGGGGGAGGAGGAAGGAATGGAGGCTTATGGAAAAAAATAAAATAAATAAAATAACATAAGAAAAATCAGCTCATTTGCTAAGCATTTTTGCCAAATTTTCATAGAAAAAAATGGTATCTTTTCTTATAAGAAATATTTATTCCTTATCTACAGTGTGCAAAAGACAGATGAAATAAACTAAATGAAAAGTCATTAACCAATGTAAAAGATAACGTCTGTTTTTGCATGCAATCCTCAAACAATATATGCATATTCTTTGAATGTATGCATAGGTTTGCACATTGTCCGAGTATATAAACAGGAAATTATAAAATAAAATAGTCAAGTTAAATCGTAATTTGCTTTTTGGGATTATAAATGATTCTTTATATGGATAGCGCCATAAGAAGAATTATTATAGACAAAAACATGTTTTAAAATAGTATATATTGCAGATAAATATTCAAGAAATTAGTAACTTTATTAGGAAATGAACAGTAAGATTCAACAGTTACCCAATGTTCAGAAACTTGCAAACAGATACTAATGTCACTCACTGGTCATTGACTGCATGAGCAATGTCTTTACTCAGAGACCTAAGTAGAAAACATAAATAACTTAGATTTCTTCTTTCTTCAAATACCAAATTTTATATTTGAATAAAATGATAAATCCTTTCAAAATTTAATAGACTGAAAATTATAACATGTATGTAGTTTAGTTTGATACCTTTTATATCCCTTGATATTAATTTCCTGAGATACATATATGTCTAAGTTATCTCTTTTATAAATCAGACACATGGTACAATGAAATCTTTAGATGGAGCAGTGTAAAGGCTGAAAATGGTGCATAATTCTAGCATGATCAGAGAATATTATCTTTTCTTATTATGAGATAATGCTTATTTCTCCCTGTCAGTCTGATTCTCTAAATGTCGAGTGGCTGATTCACTAATATTTAATAGCATTCTAGGTTTTCCTTTTTAAAGATATGGTATTGCTTCACACTTGCATTCTTTCAATACTGAATTTTTTTTTACATTTCATGTTGTTAAAAATTATGGATGCCTGAACAACAGCATATCCCGATTGAGTCATTTCAATGTAAATAAAAATGCAAAGAGGCAAAGTTGATAATATTACCAAAAAAATTGGTGTTTAGGGTATAATATGGAGAGTCATACTGCACAGATGTTTGGCAGAAATGAGATCTGCACCTCAATTGAGTGAGAGTATTACCTGCTTTATTGCTCTGCCTACCTACAGCAGGCAAGGGTAGGGACTGTGACCTTGAATGCATCGCAGAAGCACAAGCTGCTTTACAAAAGAAAAAAGCAAGGAAAAAAATCATTGCCGAAGGCAAGTATGTTTAAATAACTTTTCCAGTAACACCAAAAAAGTAAAAAAATCTAAAAACTCCACAGTACATGACAATATCTATGGCTTAGATCTAAGGTGAAATGTCTGAAGACATAATTGTAGTCAAGATAAAAGAAGGAAACAAGAAATGATTTCATTTCTTCAGTAACACTGAAGGTTCAAAGAGAATTGGAACCTGTAAGTCCTGCATTCTATCTTGGCAGAAACCAAGGAGCTATTCTTTGTGCTGTGACGGTTACCAATACATACTCTGTTTGGCAGAGTATACAATGCACTTGATCTCGAGGAATTTAAAAATTCATAGTTCCTCCAAAACATATATTGAATATGTCCTACTATAGATTTCTCATTTGTGACATAAACCCAGCCTTTCCAATAATGCTTTGAACATAATGGCAAAATGCACTGTCAATTAAATTCAAAAGCAATTTGAACATGACCAAAAATAATCAAAACTTTTAACAATTAGTTCAAAACACTGGCTATGATTTTAATATTCATTCCTCTGTTTCCTGAAAATTGTAAATAATGAATTTCACTGAATTTGCAATGGAAAAAAATATCAGTAATGTTATTTATCAAAACAAAGGCAAAAACTTATGTCTCTTCATGTAGAAATCAGATTTTTCTTTCTTATCAGAGACAGAGAGAGAGAGAGAGAGAGAGAGAGAGAGAGAGAGAGAGAATTTCACTTATCTTGTACTCGTGAATATAAAGGCTGAGGTAACTTGTCATACTTTCACAAAGCAGTGCTCGTTATTGCGCCTTGATACAGCTGAGTGAAACCCTCCTAGGCATACCCAGTCTGCTCTAAATTCTCTATTCGGCCAGTGTACCTTTTTCTTCCTATTCTGGCTCCACAAAGTCCTACATATTCATCTTTCTCTAGAACCAGTCAGTTTTATTCTATTTCCAGGAGAAAAAACATGTGCATTTCTCCCAAAAAGGATCATAAGTTTCGTATTCTTTGATTCCAAATACTCAGTGTTGAGCAAAGATAAGATTGTTAAGGCAGTTTCTTTGTCATTTGTATATTTAAAGATTAAGTCCCGTTCTCTGTGAGCTTACACACTTTCTTTTAATAAATCAGTTGTCTCTGTCCCTAATTCAGTTGCACTTTTATCAGCACATTCAAGATAAATAAAGTCAATATCACTAGTGTGGAAAGAAGATTGGATAAGGAATCATGGCAGTGATGACAGTCAAGAGACTAAGAAAACTTTTCTGTTTTCATTTCTTTTTAGTTTTTAGAAAATATTTTAATATTCTTTTTTCCCTAGAATTTATCTTCAAGGGCTATGAGATAAATATACTGTTATTGGATATTATTTTATTTATATTTCAAATGTTATCCCCTTCCCCCAACCTAACCACCCACCTCTTCCCTGCCCTGACATTTCCCTTCCCCGTGGAGGGGGATGTCCAGACTTGGCAGGAGCAAGGGCTTCTCCTTCCTTTGTTGCCCAACAAAGTCATCCTCTGCTACATATGAAGCTGGAGCAATGGGTCTGTCCATGTGTATTCTTTGGATGGTGGAAAACCACATGACTTTCTACTATTTCTGAAGTTCCAAAGAACTTATAGAAAGAATTTTTTCCAGTTCCATCCATTTGCCTATGAATTTCAAAAAGAGTTTAGTGGAGGTATCCTGCACAGAAAGCTATTGCACCTCTCATAAACAATAGTAAATTGAGTACAAAAAAAAATCTAGTTTCAATGTTGGGGGTACCTTCGTATGAGTAGTTAGTCAAAGAGACACCTGAGAAATCTACCAAATGATACAAACCTTCATGCTTCATCTCTTACATATCATAACTTAATGGGAAGACTTTATTCATGATAACATCATGCACATTGGTCATAGTACATTGGAAACTACATTCATTGACACTGTTTACCAACTATAAACTCTATGAATGACAATAATGACTGACCTGTCTAGAAACATCCATTGATACAACAGTGCTATGGGATGTTATTCAGTATCTAATCTCTTTCTTATTACATTTAAGACCTGTAAGACAGAAAAGAATGCAGGTGTGATATTAAAAACATAGCCAATCATTTGTGTTTGAGGAGATTGTATGCCATAGGGAGGACCTATCATTTTTCTAAATGGTAATATGGACAACTGTCCTTCTAAGTACTTGGGTTTATATCTATAGATAAGTGCTTCCATTAACCTCTATCATGAGAGCTTCTAATGGCACTTATTAGTGGTTTAATGCAGAGATATACAATAGAGCAAAGTGCTCAGAATAAACGGTAGTAGAGTGTAGGAAGCAGGAAAATTCCTGAGTGAATTCTTGCATGAATGTGTGTTTATTACAAGAATGTGACTGTGTCAAAGCCTCCAATTGTCCAATGAATGTCAGCGAGATAGCAAGGCCTTCCTCAAGCATCTCAGTGCAAATGTTGACAGTATATGATGAAAAGGTCTCTTGTAGCTTTCTCCCCTGGAGCTCAGGCTACATGAGCTAGATTTTCAGTATGTCAGTATGTTTGTCTTCTCTTTCTTCACTGTTCTATCCACATCAAATCCCTGAAGTCTTCCAAGATGCAAAGGTAGAATCTTTTTCTCTAATTGAGTTACCAACACCATTCTATCAAAGTTTAGGAAACATCATATAATACAGTATAGAAAAACATGGAAGAGCTGGAGGATGAACATATAGAAATGTACTATAATTTGCTGTCTTCTAGACATGATTTGGATGGTGCATTCATGACTCTTAGCAAATATTATTACCTGCACAAGGCTTCCACAGTATTTTGTTCATCAGTATTTTATCTTGGAAAGTGGAGGGGATCATGAGGTTCCACACTTCTCAATGGGAAATTAGACATTTAATAGTAGCTGGAGGGAAATTATGACTTTCTTCAGTGGTGTAGTTAATACCCTCTTACACATATTCATGAAAACAACCTTAAAAAACAAACAAACACACACACACACACACACACACACACATACATACACACACACACACCATGACACCATGGAAGGTCAGAGAAGAAATTCTAAAAAGAGTTTCAGTGACATTAGAGATATTAATAGTGAAAAACTTTTAATTAATTATATGCATGTGAAAAACTCTTAAGAATAAAAAAGTAAAGTTCAAAACGTAATTTCAGTATAAAGCACCTCAACACCAGGGAGAAGCCCTTGGTCCTGCCAAGGTTGGATCCCCAGTGTAAGGGAATGTCTGGGGGAGGGAAAAAGGGGGGTGGATCATGAGGGGAATACCCTTATAGAAGAAGGGGGCTTATGGACAGGAAACCAGGAAAGGGAATAACATTTGAAATGTAAATAAAGAAATATCAAATTACAAAAAGAAAAAAGGAAAGTTTATGAAAATTATCCAAGGAAATGTATGCAAATACGTTTAAACAGAATATCAGATTTTGGAGAGAGTTAAATAAATAAATAGAAAATTGCATTATAGAAGTGCAAAATATTTATTCAACATCTTTCCATAAAAATCATCTCTTCTTGTATAGTATTTTTAACTAAATAACAACAATAAATATTCACGGACAAAACTTTGTCATGGCTATATGAGAAACTTGAAAGGAGATGGGTGAACTCCTTCATAATCTAATGAATTTCTTCTTCGGTGTTCTCAAAATAGTTGCTGAAATGTTTGAAATTGTCTTATTCGTTAAAGTAGAAAATATATTAAAGGGTATGCTTTATAACCATTTCTCTACACTCTTGATTTGCTGAGAAATAACCAGATACCTATAAGTCTAAGTCTTGATTAGATGTGTAAGGAAGTATATCTGAGAAAACAGAGAATTAACAGTTAAAATTGAGACATTATAGGATGTATTGCAGAATTAGAATAGGAAGGAAAGTTTAGAAGGGAAAACACATAACACAAAGCCTTTATTTTAAATTGGTGTGTGTGTGTGTGTGTGTGTGTGTTTGTGTGTGTGTGTGTGTGCATTTACAACAAACACCAAAAGCAAAAGAATGGGAAGGAGGAAGGGATTTCCTCTTGAACAAAAATAATAAAAATAATTTTTTGAACAAATCAAGATATAGTTTGCTATATAAAGCAACAAAACCCCATGGAAAATATATGAAAGATTGATTTCTCCACTTCATGAGAAGTGTAGTAGTTCTATGACAAAACATTTGTGAAATCTCTAGTTATAAGAACTGTTTATTTGAGAGTATATTACAAGGTGACTATATAACAGGAAGCCACCTTACCTTCAAAATTTCTAAGTCAACTGTACAATATACATTGTCAACCAATAGGATAATTGGAAAGCACAGATACTGTAGGACATCTTAAGAAGAAGGGCTTCAGATCATTCTTACTGCCCAATAGCTAGAGAGATTGTTGTTAAATATGATATATGTGAAAACTGTAAAATGTAAAGTATGAATTCTACTGAACTCTTATGACAATGTACCATTTTAAAGTCTGAAAATTCATAAATTGAATCATATTTGAAATATAAAAGACAAAAATCAAAAGAATAACTTTAACAATCTGTTTGGTATTGTACTGGTTTGAATAAGTGTAGCCCCAACAAACCCATGTTTGAATGCTTGGCCCGTAGTGAGTGCCATTATTAGGATGTGTGGCTTTGTTGGAGTAGGTGTAGCATTGTTGGAGGAAGTATGTCACTGTGGGGGTGGTTTCTGTGGTCTTCTATGCTCAACATATACCAAATGTGACACACTGCCCCCTTCTGTTGCGCCTTGTCTGCCTGCATGCTGTCAAACTTCTGACCATGGGGATAAAACTGTAAGTGAAGCCCTGTTAAATGTTTTCTTTTAAATGAGTTACCTTGGTTATGGTGTTTCTTCAAAGGAAAAAAAAGAACACTTAAAAAAATAGATTTAATTCCATTTCTAATGGCATCAAAATATATTCTTTGAGTTTTAAAATTAAGATTGACTTTGCTGAATTAATATTAGCATTCATGGCTATGAAAGTTAATTTATAAACACTATATATATATATACATATATACATATATACATACATATACATACACACACATACACACACACACACATATATATATATATACATACATACACACACACAGAGAGAGAGAAAGAGAGAGAAATAAGAACAGTAAAGTTGTTCGTGAAAATTAACAAAACATGAGGAATAAATAGAATGTCCTTGACTAAGTATCTAAAATTACCTGTCTATGGGTAAATTTAGTAAACCAATTTCTGAATATCAAAAGTAAATGTAGGGTACTGAAATAGAGGACAAGGTAGAAGCCTCAAGGAAAAAAAAAGAAACACACTTTCAAATAATAAAACATATGAGAAGACTGAAAAGAAAGAAACAAACAACAAAAACAACAAAACCAGAAGCTCATCAAAGAGAAGAAAAGTAAACTGAAAAGAAAAAAATGTATGGAAGAGAAGAAAAGGGAGATTAGAAGATATGAAATAATATTGTAAGGAAATAATTAGAAATCAAAATGAAAAATAACAATTTTAAAAATTCAATACTTCATTTTTAGAAAATCCTAACGTTTAATATTGTTCTTCTGAATCTTTGAAATCTTGTATGAATCCAACCATGTTTCTAGGATGACCAGTAACTCAATAAATAATTTTTTCTCTCTTTTGGAAACTTTACATATGTCATATTTGTGTGAAGAGAGAGTAGCTTGTGTATTGTATGGATGAATCACCTGCCAATTAAAAAAAAAAACCCTATGACCTATAGAAAGGGGTAGAATAGGAGGTGGTACATCTGGGTGGCAGAAAGAATTCTGGGATAGAACCAGATGTGAGAGATTGGACTGTGAAAATGTGAGAAGACAGATTCATGATACCTGAGCACAGCTAATTACCCACATGACAGATAGATCAGAATAAATGGGCTATATTAAGTTATGGTCTAGCCAAAGAAAAGCCTAGAGATATGTGGTCAAGGTATTTGTAAATGTGTTTTGAATCTGAGTATTTTTCCAGAGGTTTTATATTTACAATTTGTTATGATGAAAGGACTGATTCAAATTATAAATATAAGTACAGAAACATTATTCACAAATGGTAACTAATTTCTTATGACATTTTGCTTCAATGAAAGAGTACTACTGGTAATTATGTTAAAAATGATTATATATATAAAACCAAACCCAGGTATTTAGTTTCTGGGTCAAATTTAGTTATATTTTACAGTGTTTTTGACTGTCTAGACTCCCTCTGGTAGGTAATAAAGAATTAGAAAATTTTATTTACACCCCCACTTTCTTTCCTTTTTTAATTAAATTTATTTAGTCCCTTTACAACTCAATATCATCCCTTCCTTTCCTGTCAGTACCCCATCATGCAAGTCCACCCTACAATTTTACTTCCCCTTCGCTTATGAGAAGGGAAGCCCCTCTCTGATTGTCAACAGCCAACCCTAGATCTAGTTGCTTTGGGCATAGACACATCCTCTCCCACTGAGGCCAGACAAGGCTTCCCATTTAGGGGCACAGGATACACAGGCAGGCAGTCAGACAGCAGACAGGAACAAGCACTGCTCCAGTTGTTTGTAGACCTACATGAAGACCAAGCTGCTCATCTACGACATATGTGCAGGGAACCTAGTTTTTCTTGGTTAGTGATAAAATCTCAAGGAGTCCACAGGATCCAGGTTAGTTGACTCCATTGTCTTCCAGTGGAGTCCCTGACCTTCAGATCTCTCAATATTTCTTGTGACTCATCTGTAAGACTCCGTGAACTCTAATGTTTGTGTGTGAGTCTCTGCATCTCTTTCCATTGGCTGATGGGTGGAACCTCTCAGAGGACAGTTATGCTAGGTTCCTGTCCGCAAGCATAATGGAATATCATTAATAGTGACAAGGATTGGTTCCTATCCAAGGGATGGGTTTCAATTTGGGGCTGTCATTGGTTGGCTATTCCCTCAGTCTTTGCTCTATCTTTGTCGCTGAACATATCATAGACAGGACACATTTTGGGTTGAAGGGTTTGTGGGTGAATTGCTGTCCTTAGACTTCCACTGGTTGTCCTGCCTGGCTACAGGAAATGGCCATTTCAGGATACATGTCCACCATTGCTAGGGAACTAATCTAGAATCACTTCCTTAGACCCTATGGAAATTTTCCCCATCCCTGGGCTCTGGTATATTCTAGAGATTGCCCCTTCTCTCTTCCTCACACTCGTAACATGTCATCTTCACTGCCCTGCTCCTCCCCATCTCCCACTTCTACGCAGTTTCTCCATTGATCTTCGTTAATAACCATTTTCTTCCCCTTCTGAGAAAAAGTCACATCCTCCAATGCTAAAATTTGTTGTTTGGCTTCTTTGGATTATAATGTTATTAGCTTTATTATAACATGGCTATATTACACTTTATGTAATAATAACCCCTTATAAATGAGGACCAGACATGTCCTTTGGGGTCTAGGCTACCTCACTCAGGGTGATATTTTTTAGTTCCATCCATTTGCCTGCAAAATTAGTGATGTCCTCATTTTTTATGGTTCAATAGTATTCTATTGTGTAGACATACTACATTTTCTGTATCTCTTCTCCAGCAGAGAGGCATCTAGGTTGTTTCCAATTTCTGGCTATTATGACTAAAGCTTCTATGAACACAATTGAACAAGTGTTCTTGTGGGATAGAGGAGCATCTTTTGGGTATTTGCCCAGGAATGATATACCTGGTTCTTGAGGTAGAACTATTTTCAAACTTCTGAGAAACTGCCAAATTGTTTTTGAGTGGCTGTACAAGTTTGTATTCCCACCAGCAGTAGAGTTCCCTTTGCTCTTGATCTCGCCAGCATGTGCTATTCTTTGAGTTTTTGAACTTAGACATTCTGATGGGGTGTAAGGTCAAATCTTAGATTGATTTTGATTTCCATTTTCCACATAACTAAGAACATTGAACATTTCTTCAGGTGCTTCTCTGCCAGTTGAGATTGCTATGTCAAAATTTTTGGTTTAGCTCTGTTCCAGGTTTTTTAATTAGATTATGTGGATTATTTGCATCTAGCTTCTTAAGTTCTTTATATATTTTAGATATTAGCATTCTGTCAGACGAAGGGATAGTGAAGATATTTTCCCAATCTGTAGGTTGTCATATTGTCCTGATAGTGTCCATTGAGTTACAGAAGACTGTAATGAGTTCCCATTTCTTACTTTTTGAACTTAGTGCCTGAGCCATGAGCATTCTGTTCAGGAACTTATCTCCAGTACTGATGAGTTCAAGGTTAGTCACCAATTTCTCTTCTATTAGATTAAGTATGTCTGTTTTTGTTTGGTGTATTTGAGCCATTAGAGTTGAATTTTGTCCAGGGTGATAAATATGGATCTATTTGCATTCTTCTACATGCAGACATCTGGTTAGACCAGGATCACTTATTGAAGATGCTCTCCCTTTTACATTGTATGGTTTTGGTTTCTTTGTCAAAAATCAAGTGTCTATAGGAGCGTGTGTTTATCTCTGGATCCTTGATTTGAAACCATTGATCCATCTGTCTGTTTCTATACCAAAATCATGCAGATTTTACTACTAATGCTCTGTGGTATAGCTTAACATCAGAGACAGTGATGTCTGCAGAAGATCTTTTGTTGTTCAGGATCATTTTAGCTATCCTAGATTTTTTTGTTTTCCCATATGAAGTTGAGTTTTTTCTTTTAAGATCTGTGAAGAAGTGTGAGGATATTTTTGATGTGAATTGCATTGAATTGCTACTGGTAAAATGTCTATTCTCACTAAGGTAATCCTACTGATCTATGTGTAGAAAAGATATTCCCACCTTATATTTTCCTCAATTTCTGTCTGCAGAGGTTTGAAATTCTTGTTGTACAGGTCTTTCACTTGCTTTGTTAGAGCTGTGCCAAGGTATTTTATGTAATTTGTTGCTACTCAGATAGTTACTGTTTCCCTAACTTCTTTCTCAGCCCATTTATTGCTTAAGTAGAGGAGGGCTACTGAATTATTTGAGATAGTTTTACATCCATTCACTTTGTTGAAGGTGTTTATCAACTGTAGGAGTTCATTGGTAGAATTTTGGCTTCACTTATATATACTATCATGTCATGTGAGAATAGGGATATATTACTTCTTTTATCAGTTCTATCCCCCTCATCTCTTTTAGTGGTCTTATAACTCTAGTTAGAACCTCAAGGAATCATTGAAAACAAGGGAGAGTGAACACACTTGTCTTGTCCCTGATTTTAGTGGAGTCGTTTTAAATTGCTCTCCATTTATTTGATGTTTACTACCTTCTTTATGTTGCCTTTACTGTGTCAAGGTATGCCCCTATATCCCTATTCTCACTCAGATTTTTATCATGAAGTGGTGTTGGATTTTGTCAAATGCTTTTTCAGCATCTACAGAGGATGTCCACACCTCCCCACCCTGACCTCGCTAAATCTCCAGACTCCCTGGGTCCTCAAATCTCTCCAGGATTATGTGATTCTTCTCTCACTGAGGCCAGACCAGGCAGTCCTCTGCTGTATATGTGTCAGGGGCCTCATATCAGCTGGTGTGTGCTGCTTAGTTGGTGGCTCAGCATCTGAGAGATCTCAGACGTTCAGGTTACTTGATACGTTCAGTTTTCCTCTAGAGTAGCCCTCCTCCTCCTCAGCTTCTTCTACCTTTTCCCTAATTCAACCAAAGAGGTCACCAGCTTCTGTCCTTTGTTTGAGTGAATCTGCATCTGTCTCAGCTGCTTGTTGGGCCTCTCAGAGGACAGCCATGCTAGGTTCCTATCTGTAAGGACCCCATAGCATCAGTAATAGTGTCAGGCCTTGAAGACTCGCCTTGAACTAGATCCCAATTTGGGCTTAATTCTGTACCTTCTTTCTCTCAGGCTGCTCTCCATTTTTGTCCCTGAAGTTCCTTCAGACAGGACTAATTTTGGGTTAGAGTTCTTGATTATGGGATGGTAACCCCATCCCTCCACTTGATGCCCTGTCTTTCTGCTGGAGCTTTGCTTTACAAGTTTCCTCTCCACACTGTAGGGCATAACAAGTAAAGTTCCTCCCTTCGAGTCCTGAGTCTTTCAGGTCTCTGGTACATTTTAGAGGTTCTTTCCCACCTCCTACCTCTGGAGTTGGCCTGTTTGAATTCTTCCTGCTAACTCTTAGAGTTTCTATCTTGCCCCCCAGTACCTGATCGTGTTCCCCTTTTCCCCTCCATGTCCCCACTCCCACCCAGATCCCTCCCTCTGATTGCTTTCTTCTAACCAAGTGGGATTAAGGCGTCCTCATTTAGGCCCTGTGGCTTATTGACCTTCTTTTTGAGTTCTGTGGATTGTATGCTAGGTATTCTGTACTTTTTTGTCTAATATCCACTTATTAGTGAGTACATGCTATGTCTTTTGGTCATTTGGACTGTGCCCTCATAAAATGCGTTTGTCACCTTTCTTTCTCTTTCAATTTTGTGGGATGAATTGAGAATTTTTTCGTATTAGCTTTTCATTGAATGTCTGATAGAATTCTTCACTAAAACCACCTGGCCTTAGACCATTTTGGTTTGGGAGACTTTTACTGACTGCTTCTATTTCCTAAGGTTTATCTGACTATTCAGATAGTCTGCCTGATCTTGATTTCCCTTATGTAATTGGTATCTGTCTAGAAAATCGTCCATTTCATTTAGATTTTCCTATTTTGTGGAGTATAGGCTTTTGAAATAAGAACTTATGATTCTTTGAAAATCCTAATTGTCCTTTGTTATTTCTCCTCTTTCATTTTTGATTTTGTTAATTTGGGTGCTTTCTCTCTGCCTTTTAACTAGTTTGGATAAGGGTTTGCCTATTTTGTTTATTTTCTCAAAGAACCACTTTTGGTTTTGTTGATTCTTTGTATTGTTCTCTTTGTTTCTAGTTGATTGATTTTAGCCCTGAGTTTGATTAGTCCTTGCCATCTACTCCTCCTGGGTATATTTGCTTTTTTTTTTTCCTAAAGCCTTCAAACGTACTTTTAATTCCTTAGTATGAGAACTCTCCAATTTCTTTGTGAGGGCATTTAGTGCTTTGGACTTTCCTCTTAGCATTGCTTTCATAGCATCCCATGCATTTGGGTAAGTTGTACCCTCATTTTCATTGAATTCCTGCAAGTCTTAATCTCCCTCTTTCTTTAATTTTTCTCTTGACCCAGTGATTATTTCACTTTCCATGAATATTTAGGCTTGCTATTGTTTCTTTTGTACTTGAATCTACAGTGATCTAATATGCTAAATGACGTTACTTCAATCTTCTTGTTTTCACTAAGGTTTACTTAGTGACTGATTATATATTCAACTTTTGAGTAGGTTTCATGAGGTTCTGAGAAGAAGGTATATTCGTTTGTGTTTGGGTGAAAGGTTTTATCTATATCTTGCAGTTCCATTTGAATCATAACCACTATAATTTTTATTTCCCTGTTTGGTTTCTGTTTTGATAACTTGTCCATTGTTGAGAGTAGAATGTTGAGATCTGCCTCTATTAATTTGTGGGGTTTGATGAATGGTTTAAACTTTAGGAATGTTTCTTTTACAAAAGTGGATGCCCTTGCAGAAATGAGATGCCATTTTGGAGGACTTTTACTTTGCAGAGAATGAACTCTCTTTTGAGGTGTCTTCTGATAAATTTTAGGTGAAAGAATATTCTTTCGGATATTTGAATGGGTACTGTAGTTTCTTGGGTCTATTTGCATGGAAAAAACTTTTTCATGCCCTTTATACTGAAATAATGATTATCTTTGTGGCTAAGCTAGGTTTCTTGTATACAGCAGAATGATAAATTCTGTTTATGTGTCTACTTTGTTGACCTGTGTCTTTTTACTGGGGAATTGAGCCCGTTGATATTGAAAGATATTAAGGACCAAAGATTGTTTCTCCCTGTCATTTCGATGGTGGTGGTGGTTGAATGTGTGTTTGGTCAGGGGAGTGGGGCATTTCTGTTCTTCTAGTTTTAATGGTGAGAAGTTATTTATTTCTTGTGTTTTCTTGAGTATGTGTAGCCTCATTGGGTAAGAGTTTTCCTTCTAGTATCCTCTGTAGGGTTGTGTTAGTGGAAAGGTGTTATTTAAACTAGGTTTTGACATGGAATATCTCAGTTTCTCTATCTATGGTTAAATTTTGCTGGTAATAGTAGTCTGGCCTAATATCCCTGTCTCTTGGTCTCTGCAAGACATCTTCCCAGGCCCTTACTTTTAGAGTACAGATGAGAAGACCGGTGTAATTCTGAAAGATCTGCTTTTATATATTACTAGGCCATTTTCCCTTGCTGCTTTTACAATTTTTTTTTTTGCTTTTTATATTTAGTATTTTGAATATTGTGTGGAAGGAGAATTTTCTTTTCTGGTCCAATCTGTTTGGTATTCTGTAAGCTTCTTGTATCTGTATAGGCATCTCTTATTTTAAAAAAAATATTTATTTTTATTGAATATTTTATGTATTCCCATTTCAAATATTATCCCTTTCTCCCCTGCCATGACCTTCCCTCCTCCCCATCCATCTATGAAGGTGCTCACACTCCCAATTATCTTCTCCTACCCACCCACTCCTACCTCACCACCCTGGCATTCCTCTACATTGGGAAAACAAGTCTTCACAGGACCAAGGGCTTTTCATCCTATTGATGCCAGACAATGCCATTCTCTGCTACATATGAGGCTGGAATCATGGGTACATACATCTATACTCTTTGGTTGGTGGTTTAGTCCCCAGGAGCTGTGGGGAGTCTGGTTGGTTGATATTGTTGTTCTTCCTATGGGGTTACAAAACCCTTTAGCTCCTTCAGTTCTTCCTCTAACGCCTCCATTGGGGTCCCTGTGCTCAGACCAGTGGCTGTTTGTAAACATCCTCATCTGTATCAGTAAGGCTCTGAGAGAGCCTGTCAGGAGACATCCATATAAGGCTCCTGTCAGCAAGCAGTTCATGAAATCAGCAATAGTAACTGCTTTTTGGTGGCTGCATATGGGATGAATCCCCAGGTGGAGCAACCTCTGGATGAGTTTTACTTCAGTTCCTACTCCATTCCTTGTCCCAGTATTTCCTTCTGTAAGTATTTTTGATCCCCCTTCTAAGAAGCATCCTCATTTTAGTCTTCCTTCTTTTTGACTTTCATATGGTCTGTGAATTGTTTCTTTGGTATTTTGAGATTTTGGGCTAATATCCATGTGTATTCTTTTGTGACTGGGTTACCTCACTTAGAATGATA
The DNA here is from genome assembly GCF_011064425.1 of Rattus rattus. Taxonomy (NCBI): domain Eukaryota; kingdom Metazoa; phylum Chordata; class Mammalia; order Rodentia; family Muridae; genus Rattus; species Rattus rattus. Next base: position 83,845,997 of record NC_046156.1, read on the forward strand.
TTTTGTAGTTCCATTCATTTGCCTAAGAATTTCTTGTAGTCATTGTTTTTAATAGATGAATAGTACCCATTGTGTAAATGTACATTTTCTGTAACCATTCCTTTATTGAAGGACATCTGGGTTCTTCCTAGTTTCTGGCTATTATAAATAAGGCAGCTATGAACATAGTAAACCAGGTGTCCTTGTTACATGTTGGAGAATCTTTTGTGTGTATGTCCAGGAATGGCATAACTGGGTTCTCAGGTAGCACTATGTCCAATTTTCTAAGGAACTGCCAGACTAATTTCCATAGTTTTTGTGCCAGTTTACAATCCCACCAACAATGGAAGAATGTTCCTCTTTCACCTCATCCTTACCAACACCTACTGTCACCTGAGTTTTTGATCTTAGCCATTCTGACTGGTGTGTGGTGGAATCTCAGGGTTGTTTTGATTTGTATTTTCCTTTTGCCTAGGTTGTTGTACAGGTCTTTAAGTGCTTCTTGGCCATTCGATATTTCTCAGTTGAGAATTCTTTGTTTAGCTCTCTACCCCATTTTTTAATATTTGGTTCTCTGGAGTCTAACTTCTTGGGTTCTTTGTATCTATTACATATTAGTCCTTTACTGGATGTAGGATTGGTAAAGATCTTTTCCCAATCGGTTGGTTGATATTTTATCCTATTGACAATTTCCTTTGCTATAAAGAAGCTTTGCAATTTTTTGAGGTCCTATTTGTCAATTCTTCATCTTAGAGCCTAAGCCATTTTTGTTCTATTCAGGAAATTTCCCCCTGTGACTATGTGTTAGTCGCTTTCAGATATAGAAGACACAATTGAAGAAATCAATATACCTGTAATAGAAAATGCAAAATAAAAAGTTAAGGACACAAACATCCAGGAAATTTGGAACATCATGAAAAACCAATTCTCTTCTATTAGTTTCAGTGCATCTGGCTTTATGTGTAGGTCCTTGATCCACTTGGACTTGAGCTTTCTGCAAGAAGATTCTTTAGCTCAGGGAAATTTTCATCTACGATTTTTAGATGGTGTTTTCTGAGCCTTTCAGCTGGAAATATTTTTATTCTTCTATTCCTATTATTCTTACATCTGATCTTTTCATGATGTACCAAATTTCCCGGATGTTTGTGTCACTAACTTTTAATTTTGAATTGTCTATTGCAGATATATTTATTTCTTCAATTGTATCTTCTACATCTGAGATTCTTTCTTTCATCTCCTGTATTCTGTTTTCTGATGCTCATGTTTGTAGTTTCTGTTCTATATCCTAGGAGCTCCATCTCCTGAATTGCCTCAATTTGTTTTTTTTTTCTTTCGTTAGTGTTTTCATATCTTGGACAGTTGCATTCATGTCCTTAACCCATTTCTTTTCCATATTTCTTCATATTTATTTTCTTCTTATTTTAATGACTCTATTTAATGTATTTTCCTGAATTTTCTTAAGAGATTTATCCATATCCTCTTCAAAGTCCTGCATCATCTTTTAAGATTGGATTTAAAATCCTTTTCTTTGCTTCACATTCATTGGGATATCCAGGGTTTGTTGTAGCAGGATAGATGAGCTGTGATGGTATCCTATCACCCTGGGACTTGTTGATTATATTCTTATCCTGTCTTTTAGACATCTAGGTTTTCCTGGCATTGACTGGATGATCCTCATGTTAGCAGCACTTCTCAGAAAATGTGTGTGTGTGTGTGTGTGTGTGTGTGTGTGTGTGTGTGTGTGTGTGTGTGTGCTGGGGTGGGGGCAGATATAGACATCAGGTTACATTTCTGGCTGGTTGCGCAGGCAGACTCCAGCTAATTTGGGGTGGCATTCTGTGTATCAAATAGATGGATTGTTGAGAAGGATTCAAGATTGTTTGCTTTGGGGCCCTCGAAGGTATCCACAGGGAGGCAGAATGCTCTTGGGGTCCCGCAGGGCTCCTCTGGACCGAGGAATAAGATCGTAGCTAGATAATGGTGTTCAGAGGTCTGCATCCACCACTTATCTCTTCAGGCTGTCCCAGGCAGTCCCATCCAGTGAGGATGGATGTTTGGACAGAATTCTGAGCTAATTAATTTTGAGGCCCCCAAAGGCAAGACACTCTTGAGATACTGTAAATCTCCTCTGACCAGAGCTAGACAATGGTCTGAGTCTGAATCTTATGTCTGGGGGCATGGGGCTGAGAAGAACCAGACCTAATGTCTAATTTTTGGTTACTTTTACAGAAAAATATTGAAATATTGTATATATCTGTGAATCAGTAATTATAATTACTTTATATTTCCTAGAATGTTTTGTTGAGTGATTATAAAAATGTAGTGACAAAGGCAAATCATAACCTTTTAAAAATAGTATAAAGTTTTCCAAAAAATCGTGAACACAATACATCATTAAAACAGTATTTTGCACATTTGCATTCTATCAGAAAATAGCTTGCAGATATTTAAAATTAGCTACTTTGTGACTAAATAAAAACTAAAACAAATACAAATTTACCTTAACATAAATTCATTGCTGCTAATCTTTTCTTGTTCTTTAATTTCCTATTATATCCATTTTATTATATTGATATGTGTTCATAATTCAGTTTGTAGCTGGTGTGTTAATCGGTCTGTAAAATTATTTACTTTTTCTTTGTTTTTTTTTTGTTTTGTTTATTTTTTAGATATTTTTATTTACATTTCAAATGTTATTCCCTTTCCCTGTTTCCCATACATAATTCCTCATTCCATCGCCCCTCCCCACCCACTCTACTTTCCCACCACCCTAACCTTACATTACCCTACCCTGGGGAGTTAGCATGCATTCTGCTGTTCTTCAAAATTACTATCCTGCTTTTATTTTAGTTTTACAATGATATCAATTGAACAAATATTTATGTAGTTACATCTTTATCTGATTCTGGCCCACTATTTTAAAGATAATATTCTACAATTCTTGCTTTACATCTACTTTCTGTATGGTACCTTGATATGTATCAAGGGTATACCAAAATTCAATTTTTGATGTTTCCCCATTTCATTTGAAACCTGACATAGCATCAGCATCCAGAGTTTTCACATTTTTTACATGCTCCAGTTTATATGTATAATCTTTCTTTTATTGAAAATAGATATTTCATATAATATATTCTGATAATTGTTCTTCCTTTTCCAACTTCTCACATATCCTTCCTTTCTCTCTACTCATATAAATCAAATCCATATCGTTTCCTGCTCTCTTTTATTAGGAAACAACCAGATATTTAAAAGTAGAGAGAAAGAAAGAAAGAAAGAAAAGAAAGAGTCAAGCAAACATGAATAGAACAAAACAAAGAAGCAAAAAGAAAGATAGTAAAAGGAAAAGCACTAGAGACATATATAACCACAGAAGCACAGGCACATGCAAATATATAAATTCCATGACAATGCAAAATCAGAAACTGTAATATATAAGAAAAAGATGGTCACTTGATCTTTTACAAAGGACCTAAAACCATACAGTGAAAAAAAGATAGCATTATCAACAAATGGTGCTGTTTCAACTGGAGTTCAGCATGTAGAAGAATGCAAATTTACCCATTCTTATCATCCTGTACAAAACTGAAGTCCAAATAGATCAAGGACCTCCACATCAAACCAGATACACTCCAAGAACTCAAGAAGTTAGATTCCAGAGAATCAAATAACCATCTTAAAAAATGGGATACAAAGCTAAACAAAGAATTCTCAGCTGAGGAATGGAGTACTACTCAGCTATTAAAAACAATTACTTCATGGAATTCATAGGCAAATGGATGGAACTAGAGAATATCTTCCTGAGTGAAGTAATCCAATCACCACAAAACACACATGGTATGCACTCACTGATAAAAGGATATTAGGCCAAAAGATTGAATTATCCAAGATGCAATCCACAGACCACATGAAGCTCAAGAAGAAGGATGAGCAAAGTGTGCATGCTTCAGTCTTTCATGAAGGGGGAACAAAAATATTCATAGGAATAGATATGGAGACAAAGTTTGGAGCAGACCATTTGGAGCCTCTCCCACCTGGAGATCCAGCCCATATACATACAACCACCAAATCCAGAAAATATTGCTGATGCCAAAAGTGCATACTGACAGGAGCCTGGTATAGCTGTCTCCTGAGAGGCTCTTGCCTGAGCATGACAAATACAGAGGCAAACACTCATAGCAAACCATTGAACTGAGAACGGGGTCCCCAATGGATGATTTAGAAAATGGATTGAAGGAGCTGAAGGGGCTTGCAAGCCCATAAAAACAACAATACCTAACAACCAGAGCTCCCAGGGACTAAACCCCTACCCAAAGAGTCCACATGGACAGACTCATGGCTCCAGCTGCATATGTAGCAGAGGATGGCCTTGTTGGGCACCACTGGGAGGAGAAGCCTTTAGTCCTGCCAACGGTGTGGACTCTCCCCCCACCCCAATGTAGGGGAATTTCGGAGAAGGGACTTGGGAAGTGGTGGGTAGTCGGGGAGGGGGAACAACCTTATAGAGGTAGGGGGTGGGGGGATGGGATAGGAGGTTTGTGGATGGGAAACTGGGAAAGGGGAAACAATTGAAATGTAAATAAAAAAATCCAATTAAAAAAGAAAAAAGAAAAAGATCCTTTTTAATAAGGGGGAAAACAGAAAGAGGAAATGCCTAGATAAAACATTCAGAAAAAAAACAAGGAAAAAACAAATAAGAACAGAAAAGAAATGAAAAGTAAGTAAAGGAGAGAAAGGGAGAGAGAGAGGGAGGACAGACAGAGAGAGAGAGAGAGAGAGAGAGAGAGAGAGAGAGAGAGGGAGAGAGGGAGGAGGGAGGGGGGGAGAGGGAGAAAGGAGAAAGAAGAAGGAGGGGAGGGGGGGGGAGAAGAGAAGAGAAGAGAAGAGAAGAGAAGAGAAGAGAAGAGAAGAGAAGAGAAGAGAAGAGAAGAGAAGAGAAGAGAAGAGGAGTGCAAACAGAAACATCTTTCCAAAATCAACATCGATTAACATTATTTCTTGTTGATCATCTATTGCTGGTATTGGTGTCCACCCTTAAGAGTGGTTTCAGTACACACTGGATTACATTGGAGCTACTGGATTTCATTTATAAGTGGTTTTCAATTGGTGATAGCTTTTGGATTAAGGGTTTAGGCTGGTGTCAGTACTCTCAGTGCTATTCTATCCCATACCTGTGTGAGCCCTCTGCATTCTGGTGCCATCTCTGAGTTCATAACTGCATGAGGGCTTGCTGTGGTTAGAAGACCTCACTGACTTGAATCTTTTCATCTTCTCTTACTCTTGAATCTTTCTGCCTTCAGTTTTACAGAATTCTCTGAATTTGAGGGAAAGAAATTAATAGAAACATCAATTTAGAACAGAAAATTCCAGAGTAACTCACCTTCAGGACAAGGTCTAGCTGTCAGTTGGATATTAATTCCCATCTATTACAGGAGGAATCTTCTCTTATTGTCATTTAGCATTACAATCTTTGCTTACCACATACTAATTTACTATAGTAGCACTACTTTTTAACATTTTAAGGCAATAAAGTCTTTTGCACGTTTTAGCCTTTGTATTAGTTCCTTGCTATCTTGAATGACATATTAGTTTACCTCCATAGGGAATTTTAATTCTTTCAAAATTCATAATCATCTACACAGAAAACTACAGAGAATTTGAATTCACTCTATTTACAGTATTTATCACTAATTAATATTCCTAGGCTATTTTTATTGACTTTGATCACAATGTGTAATATTAAATGTGTAGAGTTCTCTCTTCTTGCCTATAATAAATACTCAAAACATTTTCAGTAAAAGTTAATTTATAATATACCTGTAGAGTGTTGATTTCATTATCAACCTTGCTTCTCTAAACTTTAATCTATACCCTTACATGTTAACTTTAACTCTCTTCATTAATGAGACAAGGTATATTTCTCTCTACTCAGTTTTGTGCTGACCTTTAATGATGTTGGTGATTTATGACCACATATTTACCATGTCCAGCCTTCAAAAAGCTGTATAAATTTTGAGATGATTGCTTCTACATGATAGAGTATTGGTATATAAACTTGCCTCGTATGGGCAGCTATAAATAAATAGCTAAAGCAGAGCTGTATATCCCAGTTAGTTCAGATGAAGTTAGCCTATATCAGTTGAATATCAGACATGAAAGGGCATAATAGCATAGTATATAGCAGATCCCAGTTATATAATTGAGGGCCACCAGTACTAAGTTACACTAAGTCAATCCCGCTTTGTTCGAAGAACATGATCATTATCTTAAGCCAATGACATGAAATTAATGAGGCTGAAGAAAATTCATACAACCAGAATCTGTAAAAATTCCACTCAGTATAGTATTAATGTGTGTTAGTTGAAAGAGGACCCAAGCTACATTTGCTTAATCTGGACTTTGTTCTTGAGCTAAGAATTTGTATCTCTGCCTAATGCACTTCTAAGTTGGAGAAAACATTTCTTTTTTTATAAAGAGAATAAAATCTAGCCTCCTTTCTCCACTTCCACCTCTTTTGTTAATAGTGCCAGTACCCTAGGCAAGCATTAACAAATTCCAACCAGCATTGACTAATTCTTATTCCAGTTGCAAGGCCATTCTGTTTCCAAGCATCTTGTAGGCCTTGAGTCCAAGCCTTCTTAGTGACTTTTATTTCAATTACGTTTGTCAAGATCAGCTACTCTATGCAGTAACATAAGACAAGAAGGTAAACACACTGTGATATTTCTCAGTGTGTCACAGTGCTAACAATGTATTCTATTTAAGATTGTAACCTTTTTTATTTTTTAAGAGTGCTAGAGATTAAACAAAGATGTTATGAATTCTGTGTGAAAAATCCACCCACTACTTAACTAGACCTACATAGATTTTTTTAATCCTTTTTCTTACTTTTTTTTAAGATAAGAAAAAACTGAAGCTACGAGAAGATAAATTTTAAAATTTGTTTGTAAATCTTTCCTCCATCATGCCATTTTTAATATCCTGCTAGCTTATGTAACTTACCAAAGTTTTTAGTCTTTAAACCTAAAAACCTGCTTTCAGATGAATTTTTCTAATATTTGCAACATTAAAATTGATTTTTATCCACAACTTCAGGTTATACCCTCTGTATTCAAATTTTCTGACCACCTGCAAGTATCATCACAATAAATGTCTTCCATCTTTAAAAAGATATACTTTGCATTCAATATTTGTGTTAGTAACATTTTGATTGAAATATCTTTGTCAAATGAATACATGGGCACTGCTTCCTTTGAACATGAAAGGAAATACCTTTACTTCAGACCAATGTATTTTCCTTAAGTCCCTATCTTATTTCCTCTTAATTCCCTCTTTTGGAAACATATTTACATCTAAAACAAGAGATACTAAAGTGTTCATCTAGAAACTCCAAAGAGAATAAATTGTTTTTGACAAAGAAGTTTCCTTAATATCAGTTCTTTCAGAACCTGAATTTCACAAAAATGTGAAAATTGATATAATTTAAGTGCTAAGAATGAGGTAAGGCAGCATACAGGTTTCTAATTCCTGAACGTGTACAATGAAGAAATATGAGAAATATGAAAGTGAATTAAATATTATGAATTCATTTATTTCATGTATTATTTTATGTATTATTTTATGTATAAGATGGCTTTTCCTGAATACACACACACTATATATATATACACACATATATGCACACACACACATATATATATACAAAATACACACACACACATATATATATACACACACATGCACACACACATATATATTTATATATACATACAATACACACACACATATATATATATACACAGACACACACACATGCACACACACACATAAACATACTTATGTTCCTCACACATGTCTAATGCGCAAAGCCAGAAAAATGAGGAAAAGCCCTTGGAACATGAGTCATAGACAGTTGTAATCTGCCACTTGGGTTCTGGGAAGCAAGTCTGGGACTTCTGCAAGAACATCAAGTATTTTTATTCACTGAACCATTTCTCCTGAAGATCAAATTAAAATATGAAAACAGATTTATTCCCTATATACATTTGGTATTTCTTTTATTTTAGGTAAATGAAGTCTCTTTCTAAATGTAAAGGAGACCCTTAGCAATTAAGTCTTCACTGGAATTGCCAGTCCTGCCTCTCCTTACCTGAAACTTTAACTCTTTATAATGACATGTTTGATTCCTTGGATCTACAGAAAAGTAAATAAGAGATTCAACTCCAAAGAATTCTCCTTTATATTTAAATGTGCATAATGACATGCATACCCTATCACTGATGTTAGTGAATAATTTAAAGAAAAACCTCTATCAGTCAAAATTTCTGTATTTTGCTTCAGACTAGCATGGCAGTTACAAATTCTCTGTTCTATTACATTCCTCAACCAACACTGTAGTAACTAGTTTTTAAAACTTAATTACTTTATTCATTTACATTCTAGATGTTGCTCCTCTGTTGGTTACCCTCCCCACAATTATTCATCCCATTTCCCTTCCCCTTTGCCTCTGAGAGGGTGCTCCCTCTTTCCGCCATCTCCGTTCTTTGGGGCCTCAAGTCTCTACAGCATTAGATGTATCCTCTTCAACTGCGGACAGAAAAGGCAATCTGGGGTCTCAGATCAGTGTATGCTCTTTGGTTGGGGGGTTAGTCTTTGGGAGCTTCCAGGGGGTCTGGGTTAGTTGAAACTGTTGGTCTTCCTATGGGTTGCTGTCCTTCAATCCTTTCCCTAACCCTTCCATAGAGGTCTCTACCTCAGTCTAATGATTACATGCAAGTACCTGTATGTGTCTCATTCAGCTGCTGGTAGAGCCTCTTGCAGAGGACAGCCATGCTGAACTCCCAACTGTAACTACAATATGGCATCAGTAATAGTGTCAGGCTTTGGTGCCCAACCACCCCACCTCCCAGTACATTCCAAGTTGGGCAGGTCACAGGACAGCCTTTCTTTCATTCTCTATTCCACTTTTGCTCCTGCAGTTCTTTTAGACAGGAACAATTTGTTCTGTTTGGTAACAAGTTCCTTCACTTGGGGCTCTGTCTATTATCTACCGGAGATGGTCTGTTCCGGTTCCCTCTCCCCATTGTTGGGCATTTTGGCTAAGGTCACCCCCACTGACTCCTTATAGTGTCTCAAATCCCAGGTCTCTGGGACTTTCTAGAGGCTCCCCTAAGCCCCCTTCCCAGAAGCTGCATATTTCCATTCATTCTCCTGGGCCCCTGGGCTTCTCTCTGGTCTTCCCCCAACATGACTGATACCCCTCCCCTCTCCCACCCAGGTCCCTCCCTCCCTCCTTCCCTCTGCCTCGTGTTTCATTTACACAACCAAATACTGTTCTGCTATTAAGAACAAGGAAAACATGAATTTTGTGCTATAATTGATCTAGAAAATATTATACTGAATAAGGTAACTCAGTTCTAAAAAGGACATGCATGGTATATCCTCACTTATAAGTGGATATTAGTCAAAAAGTACAGAATACTCAGGATACGACACAAACCATGAAAAGTTCAACAAGAAAGAAGGACCAAATGAGGATGTTTCCCACTTAAAAGAATAACTAAACTTTTTAACAAGAAAGACTATTCAAAGATAATGAAAGATCTGTTTTCAAGTAGTTTTGCTACTCCTCGAATACATTTCACATACACCCCAATATGTTACTACATAGCGATACTACAAGAATTACTGTAGTAGAAAACTGTATTTTATAAACACTATATTCATCAGTCTAAGATACTCATTATCCTCTCTCCTGGATTAGGTATGTGGTAATCAATGTGGTATATGGTGGGCTTCTGTGCCTTCTCAGGTATCATGCCAGTTCACTGACCTCAGTTAGCAATAAATTCACCATTCATGAAACTGAATATACAGACAGCTTTGATGAAAGGAGAAAATGTTTTGAGTGCAAATGTGTACTTACTTTGATGGCTCTTCTTGATATAATCTTTTAAGTCTGTCACTATAGTGATCAAAGAAAGAGATGCTAACAGTTCAGTTGCCAATGACCTGGGGGTTCTTCTGACTTAACGTGGCTTCTGATAGCATGCTTACACTGCAACATATAATTCATCCTGTGCCTGTGCACAGAAGCCTGTCTAAGTAACTGGCATGTAACTGGCATGCTAATTCCTTCATTAGCTCATCTGAAAATGTCTTTCTATCAAATTATCAGAAGTCATCAATGAGAGATGCAGAGGTAGTGTGCTAAACAAAGGGAGGCTTTCCTATAGAGTAGAGTGAGCCAGAGAAGGCAAAGGGTAGATGGAGGGGTGGGGATGTGGAAGTGACTGGAGTATTTTAAGCAAGAAAAATCAGAACAGCATGTGATTGCTTTTTGCTACCCCAAGGCTAACCTCCACTGCTGCTTAGTTCAGGTTATAGTAAATTACATTACAGGAAGTCTAATACTATTGGAAATTTTGCAAAGTGCCCCCTGTCTTCAGACAAGTTTAGTAATTCTTAAACTTCCTCTCATTCGGTAAGCCCAGAAGTAACTTGGCAATTGAAAACTTTTGCTATCAATTTATCCAAGTGCTCACAGTGCATATACTCTTATCTCTAGTTCATACTATCACTTCAAGTTAATAGTATTTTAAGTGCTTCAGAAATGTGCTTGGGAGGAAAAATTACATTTTAAAGTAATATTTATTTTGCTAAATACTAAAAGTTATTACTACTTTACCTGAAGTATTTATTCCATTCTTCAGTTGGTACCTTTTCACTTATAAAAGCCACTAATTGTGGCTCTTTGTAGAGATTGTACAATGAGATAAGAATGTGCATATGACTAGTGAAGCCTTTGTAAAATGTAGATATTCTTGAGACACTGATTGCTCATAGTAATGATTCTTAGCATGAGTATGTGACAAAAAAGTTTCAAATTCTCTAATTTTTAAGCAACTCTTCACATTTTATATTCTATTTCCAAAAATGTTCACTGAATCTTCAATTTCATAAAAATCTTTCTAAGTTAATATCCTGATATGTCTGGAAATAAAAATAATGAGAGTTATAGGGAAGTCATGATTTACACCCTTGTGAAAATGTTCTTAATTTTCCTTAGCAAATTCTGCTAAGGGTCATTTGAAGTGCAGTTCATAAAAAGGCCAATTATAATGTGAACTACGTTGTACACGACTCATAGATATTTTTTAATCTTATGATGTCTCAAATTTAACTAATTTTCAATTTCTGTCAAATAATATATGAAAATGTTTGCTTTCTCCCAGTTAAATTTTTCCAACTTTAAAAAGTTTGTAATTATTTCAAAAACTTTTTATTAATAAATGTGTTGGTTTATAGTTCAAATGATATCCCCTTTCCCAGTTTCCCCTCAGCAACCCCCTCCACCTCTTTGCCTCTATGAGAGTGCTCTTCCACTCACTCATCCACTCCCACCTCACCACTCTAGCATCTCCCCGTGATGGGGCATCAAGCCTCCACAGGACCAAGGGTCTCCCCTCCCAGTGATACTATATAAGGCCATCCTCAGCTACATATGTATCTGGGGTCATGGATCCTTCCAGGTATACTCTTTGGTTGGTGGTTTAGTACATAGGAGCCCTGGGTAATCTGGTTATACTATAAATACAGTACAAATATAATGTAAAACATAACCATCACAATACAATTGACAAAGAACAATGATAAGTAGTCACTCCAATTCTCAGAATTTAAGAACATATATTTTACAACATAATAACCTTTACCAGTACATTCTTGTGGTAAAGTTAGATGAATTTGAGATATCAAGTTCATTCATCTGTCTTATTCACTGTTTTTCTGTGATTAGACTATCTACATATGACCATTTGCTTTCATTAAAAGTATACCTGTAGTTTCTCTTTCAGGAAAGGGTTACAGATGCTATAAATGTCTTTATAATTCCCAGATTATTCTATGGTTTTTTTATAAAAAAAAAATTTTGGGATTGGACAACTGGCTTGGATTTGGGCAAAGATTTGCCTGTATTTCAAAGGGAAAATTATAATATTTAAAAGTAAAAGTTTTCTGCAATAAGTTTTGTCACTCTTAAGATAACAAAAGAAAATTGTTAGAACATTGTTTTGTTAAGATGTAGGTAAAATATTAAGGCCTAGGTAAAATATTAGGACTTAGATATAATGTTAAGGCCTAAGTGAAATGTTAAGGCCTAGGTAACATGTTAAGGCCTAGGTAATTGTTGCCTGGATAGTAAGCCACTATAAAAAAATCTTTCTCTTATGCTTCTGTTGTTACTAGGAAATTTTCTAGTCCAAAATTTATTACGTATTCTATTATGTTCTACGCCCTTGGAAACCAGACATTATAGAAGTCAGTAGAACTGTTTTGTATAGTTACTCACATTAAGCTTAGACCTAAACCAACTACCCAACAGCACTTCTTGCACTTATGTATTTTATGATACTTGCCTTTGTATGTTGTCTATAGAATGAGCCTCAACATAGGAGAGACACCTGCACCAATATAGGGAACTATTTGGAGTAAGGCTTCCATTTTGTGTAGAAGACCTCCCGAGAAACTGACATCCTGCTTGGCAGAAAGAGACATGTACATGGATAACTGACATCCTGGTTGGCAAGTTAAGACATGAATGTTAGAAAAATCCGATTCTGGTAGACAAGTTAGGACAGGAATATCAGACAAGGAAAGTCCCCTTCCACAGTTGAATACCCCAAACAATGAGAGCTGGATGAGTGTACAACAAAGACATGATCCTAAGGAAATTTCTTATCCCTAAATCCTAATTGGTGGAATAACTTTCCACAGATTTTTGTAGATTTTAGACTGAAAAACCCTGTGTAAGTCAATGTCATGGCTCAGTTTCTGAATCTGGACCATGGCCCTGTTTAACAAGTCCTATGGCATATGCTAAATAAACTATCCTTGTCTGACTGAGATCAATGTTTGAGTGGTTTGTGAGGTTTAGTCCTGGACTCCAACAGCCTAAATGTAAATGTCCTGGCCTAATAATGGTTCTGTAGTAAACGAGTTTCAGGCTTTGCTAGAAAACTACTGTTTACTTCCCAATACCCACTGGTGTTGACTTAAAACCACATATAATGCCTGTTCCTGAGGATTCAAGTGCCCTCTTCAGATCTCTGTGGGAACTCACACACATTGAAATATCAGTGTCTTGAATATTTGCTGTAGGACCCTAACATTGAGTGTAGCTATATTATAAATAAAATACCTTTGGGAAGTTATTAGGTTTGGAATACCTCTTCCTCTCGAAGGAAATAATGGCCTTATGAAACAGAAGAAGGATAATTTTTAGTCCTTGTACTGTATTGATACAATAGCTAGGTCCTAGCTATAAAGCCATAATCAAGCCATTCTAAGATATAAACCCTTCAGGCAAATTGATCTTGAACTCCCCATACTCTGTAACTTTAATTAATACATTAAAAGTTTCCAATCTAAATTTCTTATGCCACAGAACAATAATGAGTCCTATTAGTCATCTAAAATTATACAATGGTTTGATGACTGAAATCTAATTTGTACATTGTATTCTGATGAGAAAATTTTGATACATCCTTGCTAATTTAGTTAAAGATAGTTATGGGAGTTCACATAGTCAGTAGCAGGTACCCAAATTATGTTATCAGGAAAATTACCTAGAAAAACAAAATTTTAAGTAGAAAAGAGTCTTGAAAAAATAACAAAGGCTGATAATATTTTATAGTTTTAATGAACATGTCATAATGGGAACTGGACTTTTATTATTAATCTCTCCGTATAAGATCAGAGGAAAAGAGGCTTCCATGGCCATTTTAAATAGCCCTTAATTTGTAATTAAGTCAAACTCTTGTAGTTCAAGATGTGGACTTTTGGGGCATGTTGACCTTGGAAGGCTTAGTTTCTACATTTGTAATCAATACATTTAAAAATTAAAATTTTGTGCCTGTAGAAGTTTCCTACAGCAAGGAACAATGATGAGACACATTGGCCATTTGATGAATAAGGGGGAAGTTCTATTTCACACCATGAAGATTTTCTTTTTTGGAGCTGTGGAACCTTTGGCCAGGTGATTATCAGATCCCCACTTTTCTTGTAAATTGTCTTCAGATTTGCAGGTCCATTTGACACAACTCCAGACTATCTCTCCAGGTCTAAACTTCAACAGTGATGAATCCACACAGAAAAGTTCAGTTCCCCCCTTTTATTGAGTGAGAATGGGGCAGTTTTGAAAGCTCAGGCTAATTTCAAATCTCAAATCAGGTGAGATCCTGATGTGGCAGCACTACCTCTCCTATTCTTCTCTTGCAAAATAAATGAGATTTCTAAAGTGCTCTCTCCATGAATCATCTGCATGTTAATTGCCATGTCTAAGCCTACATTCCAAGTAAATCAATGTTAGAATTTCTAAATTGTTCACAATTCCTGCTCATGTAAATGACAACAAATAATGAATAATAACAGTCATAAGAACACATGTTTGCTTTAGCCTTTTTTCTTTGTAGTGGCTATTATTAATTGTCAACTCAATTGCACTAAAAAGCTCCCAGATTCAGAACCATAAAATATGGCTCTGGGTATGCTGAAGACTACGGGTAAAGGAACCTGGCCCAAGTGATAGGGACACTATCCCATTGACTGTATGGATGGAAGGAATCAAAAGAAAAAAGCCAAATAGCTGAACCATTATCATTGTTTCTTGACAACCATATGATGTCATGCTCTCCCCATTATAAAGTACTAAAGTCACTGAAACTTTGTGCTAAAATACTGCATCTCTTCTTTGAGTTTTTCTCATGTAATTGTACCGATGATGAAAGCTTCATAGAACTCTGGTTAGTTAGTTATTTAAATTAGCCTCCTCCTGTGTGTAAGACATATTTAGGGTTTTTAGCTGAAATTTAATTTCTCATAATCTACAATCAGCTTTTAGAACTGACTGCAAATCATATTATTCTAAAACAATATGTTCTACTTTTATTTTTATAATATTTAGTGTCTCTATTTATGTATCATTATTATATGCCTTAAAAACTGTGGTGGTTAGGTTTAGAATCTATGTATTCTATATATTTGCTCTCTGGATGAAACACAGAAGGGAGAAGGAGAAATCTAGAATACCAGCATTAATCTTTTGTGAAGGGATTTTGTGGCAGGGACTTGACAAGCTGACATGTAGTTACATTTCTTCAACTAATGAATCAAAAAGTCCTACTTAAGTTACCTTTTATCAGATTGTTTGCCACATTAATGAGTAAATTAGTTGATAAACAAACATTATGATTCTGCTGCTGCTGATGACCCTATGCTTAAACATAAAACACTCCAAATGCTGTCTATCACATAAAATCCATTTTGTAAATTTCACTTCTCTTTCCTTGATGGAGGAAGGAGATGAGTGTATTAATTCAGCTTTGGCTATACTCAGAGCATTTCTTTCTCTGTTCTAAATATTCAAAGGCCTAGGCCTGGAATCTTCTTACAATCTAATCTTCCAAACTGACTGCTTCAATCCAACTTCCCTTGACTTCTGACTGAATTGCTCTGCTTGGTCTCATACTGATTTTGGCAATAAGGTCTAATCTTCTGGCCCTTTCTCATTCTCTGGATCATTCTATATTCACATGTGTCTAACTTGTTCCCTTGTCACCTGTCTTTGTAAAATGGTCCTGGGAAAACTATCACAGGCATCACCTTTCTCTTCCTTCTGTCCTCTAAAGTAGCCTCTCCTTCCTGTTTATAAGGTCTCACTCACTCATTTTGTTAAATAGTTCTCTGATTTATCACTTGATCTGCCCAGTAATTAGATGTTGCTTTCAAACCTGGCTGTTTCCTTCCACAAACTAATGTTACCTTCATTGTTAGGGATTGAAGGTGGGTACTACAGGCTTTTCTGCATTCCAGCCTGATCACATTGTAATCCAGGGCATTCCTTAAAGACCATATATACCTCTAAGGTTTTTGAATGTAAGCCCTTGCCAAAGCAGCCATGTTGTTGCATTAACATTCCTCTATACTGTATCAATTAAGTTTTATGTTCTTTCTCTGTCCATTATCAGCAAAAGCTTTGCCTTTTCTCACTGCTTGTAATCACCATCTTTATTATTCACAAATTGCTACAAGAAACAGCTAAGATTCATCTATGCAATAACTGGTGAAAATCTCCTGGGCAATGAAACTTTATGCAAATTTTTGAATCCCTATAGTCATTCATATGCTTTGGCTAATTAGAATATTAATTAATTTGTATTTTTAATTTATTTCATTTCTAAATTTTTATCTGTATGAATCTCAAAGTTTCTAATTTATTAATGACAAAAATTAGCAATTAATCAGAGTAAGAAATATCGTTTTATTCCCCTCTCTATTACCTATGCTCTCTTTACTTTTAAGAAATTACAGTGATCCTAAAATATGCATTCAAAAATGGCCTGTTGAATTGAACTGACAGAATATGAATTACTCTGGATAGTATATTAATATTTTAGTAGCAAAGAGGGAAAGAGTCTAATAAAGTAGCCATAAGAACTTTCTATGTATTAAAAATTAAAATATAGGTCTAGGGTATCTGTATGGTATTGGGCTAAAAAGGATAACCAGACCAATGTAATAATAAACATACCTCACTTTTCAAAAATGCAGACAAAATGGGTGACTTGGCTCTCACTAAAGGTTAGTCCTATTAACTCTTCAACCAAATTTTGTAGAATGCTGTATACTATTACAATAAAGTGATATTCTATAATTTCTTCAATGAGCAGAATAAGTACTAATTAGATGAGGAGACATGGGCCACAAGAAAAGCACAAAGGTATCCTTAATGTTTAGGATTAACATTAACATTAACATTAACTCCGACCTATCCTGCATGTTTAATATAAACTCCCAGGTTTACAAAGCAAAAAGTAATCTTCTTGTCATTTCTGTTTTGCAACTCAGCAAACAATTAAGATAACTAGAAAGAGAACCTAGAGAGAGAAAGAAGAGGGCAAATTATGAAAGGGGTGAAGCAAGACAGAGTGAGATAAAGAGGGAAAGAAATTAGGAATGAAAGCAAATCACCAATGACTAAAAAGTGCCAAATCTCACTTGATTTCAAAGGATATTTTTGAATTTCATCTATATAGAGTTTGAATATTTTACCACTATTTGAGAGTCACTTTCTATTGCCATAGTGCATAGCATTGAATCCACATTCAGCTTTAACATGTAGTAAGAAGCTGACTCCATTTCTGAGACACATGACTAGAGACAGCTTTTAAAATTTACTTTTAACTCCTCTGTGTCATATATCTGGGCAAGCTTATGAGAAAACAAAATGCCATTCCTTGAGCATAGAAGCAATCTGTTACCCATGGAGTCCCTTCTGAATGGATGTCCTAACCATGAAATATTTATTCATTTCAATTAAGACCTCTAAGCATGACTCTGCTAATATTTTTTTTATTTCTCAAGCCTTACTCTTTGCTTTGCTATTATCAGAAGCATCAATCACATAAAAAAGTAAGCGTTTTATAGATAATCTTAACTTGGCATAACAAATAAAGTCACATGTTTCTTAACCAGATTTCAAGTATATAAAATCAAAATGAAGAACTATGATGATAATTTTAAGTGAAAATGAAAATATTCTCAGATAGGAAATAGAGGTTTAGACGTTGGATACTTACTTCTTTATGACTTTTAGGTACAAATAAGAACTAGAAATGTGGATCACTTACTCTTTGACAAAGTCTGTCTATGTACGAGCTATTATATTATCTCAATTAACTACCACAGTCTTCCTGAATGGGAGACGATATTACTTTCGATTCTTGATGAGGAACAGAAACCTAACTAAATCAAGAGTTTTCCAAAATTAAAGGTTATGTAACAGCTATTTATAAATGTGTCTTCACTTCCAATTTTATAGTGTTAATAGCTTTAGTTTTTATTGTCATCATGATGAATAAATATAATGCAACATAGATACACAGGTGTATGAATGAAGTCGAGAGTTTATGTATATATAATTTAGCATATTAAAGTTCATCAAAAATTAAATGTACTTTTCCTATATAAAATTAAATATTTGAGTTTTTTACCCCTCCTTGGATGCATTTTGTCATGGAATTTATTGATTATCACAGGGATATTCTCTTGGAAAAATAAAACAGGGACAGGAAATTCCAGAAATTACAAGCCCATTTTTAAATCAATTGTTCCAAGTCATTTTCTTCTTATGGTCCTCATACTAATTCCAGTTTTCTAAAGTTTAAGTAAAACTTTTATTTCATCATATGAAGTGATGGCTGAGAGCCATACCCAAGCTGTGTAACACGTGGCTTGGGCTGAGCCTAGAGTATTTCCTTCTCTGTTCTAATTATCCCTAGACCTAGGAAGACCCTAGACATAGTTCCCGTACACCCCAGTATTTCGAGGTGACTGATTCAATCTAGCCTGTCTTAACTTCTGAATGAATTGTTCCTCCTTGCCTTATACTAACTTTGAAAATATGTTCTAATCTTCTGGTTCCTTCATGTTCTCATGGTTTGTTCAGCTTCACCTGTGGCTAACTTGTTTTCTATGTCACCTGTCTTTGTAAAATTTTCCCAGTACAACTGTCGTACACACACCCCACAACACCCTTTTTCTCTCTTGCTGCTCTTAAGTGGCCTGTCTTTCCTGTCCTGCTTTGGGTAAGATGGGTATATCTTATCTCTGACTCATTCTTTCAATTTTTTTCTCTGATTAGGCACTTTGTCTGCTCCTCAATTAAACATCAGTTTCAAACTAGGCCTCTTCCTTCTATAAACCAGCTGTACTTCAATTGTTGTGGATTAAAGGTGTGTACTAAGGGCTTCTCTGGATTCAGCCATAAAATACTGTATTTCAGTGTGTGTCTTAATTCTGGACAGATTATAACTTTAGATATAATCCCTTGCCAAAGCAGCCATCTTGCTGGATTAAAAGTTTTTTTGCACAAAGGATAAAGCATCCTTTAAAAAATCAAACTTTAGCATTTACACTTTTTTGCCATATAAGCTTTAGACACACAATCCTTGTATATTTTATAAATTTTTAAAAAGCATTACATATTACTTAAAGTGAAACTGCCTTTATCTACAACTCACATTTACTGAAAGATTTTTTTGAAGGGGCTTTATAATGTCTAATTTATATTTGCGCATTTAGTATAAACTCATTTTATTACAGAAAAATTAGTTCAAGTGTTCTCTATTTTTTGTAATTATATCCTGAATGTTTGCTCTTAGATATATTTCAGATATTTTTGAACTAGTCTACATAAAACAACATTTGAATACAATGTAGATATCTACACCAAAGCTCCTGAATTTATGGCTCAGGGACCACCAATATAGAAGGGGAAGAAAGGTGGTAATAGCCAAAATACTAGGAAGTTGTGTATGAAACAAGATTGCTCAACAATGACTGCATAATATAGATATTAGAAATATGGGAGCATTTGAGTGTGTGTGTGTGTGTGTGTGTGTGTGTGTGTGTGTGTTTTCAGAAATGTTCTACACAAGAAACTACAGGTAAACAGTGACCAAGTAGACCAAGAGTGATTAAATTTATTTAGAGAAATTACAGTAAAGTTTATCTCCAATTATATGCATGGACAAAGGCATCAACATTAATGTTTTCTGTGTCATTTTATGTGAGAAAACCAAAGTCAAAACTGATTATAAAGTGTGGCTTATATTCAGCTCACTGTGCTTGTACCTGTTTTGCATTGACATGAGAAATTTTCTTTTTTAGCAAAGGCCATTCTACTTATTCTATTACTGCAAACCCCCCTTCTAACACACACATTCACAGTAATCTTTGATTCTGACTTATATTTGCGTAGTTTGTTCTCTGATGTGCCTTTGCATAAAAAATACCAGTCTTTCAATCAGGAAGAAATTAAATTCAGAAACAACATCTGTGACTACACATTTAAAAAGCGTTATTAAACATTTGAAAACATCCTTTATTTTAGCTAGAAAAATAAAACTGGAGAATTCATATGGTTTTGCAAGTGTCTCTATATGAGTTTGGATCGAAGTAGCACCTTCATATTATATAAGTAATTGAGAAAGAAATATAAAAGAGTACAATCAAGTACCCGGGTAACCAACGGCCTGTGGAGCAACATGCTAAGTTTGATTGTGACTACTGTGATATCTATCTTAACCACGATTCTCCCTCTGTGAGGAAGAAACATTGCAGTGGTCAGAAACACAAAGAAAATGTCGAAGGCCATTACCAGAAACGGATGGATGAGCAGGCCCAGAGCCTGACTGACAAAATAAAGGTTGCATTTCAACAGGAAAGATCCCTCCGGCTGCATTCTCTCCCCTTCTGCCTGCAGGGTTCACGATCCCACCTCCCCGCAATCTCACAGACCCCCAGCCTGGCATGATGGTTGTACCCTATGATGCCAATGATGGGCCCTCCGCCTGAGATGATGCCTGTGGGACCAGCTCCTGGGATGGAGGTCCACATCCCCATGATGCCCAGGCCTCCAATGATGAGTCTTCCCGCCGTCCCTGTGATGAGGCCCACACTTCCTGGCAAGACTAGGCCAGAAAGATAAGAGCAGAAGCGCTCTTTATAATTTTGTATTTCTTGTTGTTTCACCAGGTGATCTTGGTGCTAAATGTGAGTGTTTACTAGGTGCTTGACAAGGAACTTCCCTTCCTAAGAGAGAGAATGCTTTTGAGGGAGAAGTGATATAAAAAAGTGCAGTTGTCACTTATATTTTGAAATGCAAAAATAAAATTGTCAACTTTTATTAGTTAAAAAAAAGAGTTCATTCAAATCTATTTCTAAAACTTAGATTAGAAAAGATTGAGTGTCACGTGCATTATTTTCAATTAATAGAAAATTTTGTCCAAGTTTTAGTACAGATTAAGTGTATAAAATATCAGTTTATAAAATAATTCATAAATACAGATCTAGTTAATCTGTATATTTTTTCATAATTTAGCCTACACATGAACACTATAATGTATATGTATATAAAATAATTGACAAAACCAATCTCTATATATTTCTGTATTTATGTGGTTCCATACATGCAAGCAGAGAGCTTGCCACATTCTATTTACCTCCAGAAACTATATGTCTATAGTTTTTATAGTTATATATTTTGATAATTCATTTTAAATAAACTGACTTGTTAGTTCTTTGTAATTTGAGAATGAAATTGTAGAAGATAGTTTACTTAATAATGTGTTTGTATTTTCTTCTTTCTGGCAACATATTTAAGGGTTAAATTTGAAAGCAAAAGCAGAGGTTCCAATATTAAGTAAATGGGGGCATTTATTCCACTACATAATTACATATTCACGCTAATTCTATCATTCGAGTGACCCTGGCCTCTATAACTCAGTGTTCACATCAGGGCATAAAAATAGGAATTTCTAACATAAGCAATCTGTTTTCGGACACAGCAATTATTTCATAAATACCATGATGAAGTTCAATTATGAAGAATAATTGGGAAAAATAGGCTCATAATGAAATACAACACTGACCACCCTGGTGCTCCACAGTCCAGCCTGGTGCTCCACAGTCCAGCCTGATACTCCACAGTCCAGCCTGGTGCTCCACAGTCCAACCTGGTGCTCCACAGCCCAGCAGTTTTATGAGGTCACACTTGTCGATTCTTGATGTTAGAGCATAAGCCATTGTTTTGTTCAGGAAATTTTCCCCAGTGCCCATGTGTTCGAAACTCTTCCGCATTTTTGTTCTATTAGTCTGAGTGTATCTGGTTTGATGTGGAAGTCCTTGATCCACTTGGATTTAAGCTTTATACAGGGTTTTAAGAATGGGTTGATTTCCATTCTTCTACATGTTAACCTCCAGTTGAACCAGCACCATTTCTTGAAAATGAAATCTTTTCAAAACATACCTCAGAGACAAAGAAAGACACTACCTCAGAGTAAAAGGGTGGAAAACAATTTTCCAAGCAAATGGTCAGAAGAAATAATTTTTCTTTCTTTTTTTTTTTTTTTTTTTTGGAGCTGAGGACTGAACTCAGGACCTTGCGCTTTCTAGGCGAGCGCTCTACCACTGAGCTAAATCCCCCAACCCCATGAAATAATTTTATATCAAATAAAATTGACTTTCAACCAAAAGACATCAAAAAAGATAAAGAAGGACACTTCATCAAGGGAAAAATCCACCAAGATGAACTCTCAGTTCTATATTCCAAATGCAAGGTCAACTATATTCATAAAAGTAACCTTACTAAAGCTCAAAGAACACATTGTACCTCATGCAATAATAATGGAACATTTCATCACTATGCTCTCATCAGTGGACAGATCATGGAAACAGAAACTGAACAGAACAGAGAAACTAACAGAAGTTATGAACCAAATGTATTTAACAGATATTTATAAAACATTTCATCCTAAACAAAAGGATATACCTTCTTCTCAGTACCTCATTGTACCTTTTCCAAAATTGACCATATAATCAGTCACAAAACATGCCTCAAAAAATACAAGGAGATTTAAATAATCTATCCATGCATCCTATCAGATCACCACAGACTAATGCTGGTCTTCACTAACAACAATAACAACAGAAAGCCCACATATACATGGAAATTGAAAAATGATAACTTGTCCAAGTAAGAAATAAAGAAAGAAATTAAAGCCTTTTTAAAATTTAATGAATATGAAGGCACAACATAACCAAACTTATGGGACACAATGAAAGCAGTGCTAAAACGAAAACTCATAGCACTGAGTGTCTTCAAAAAAGTAACTGGAGAGAGCATACATTAGCAGCTTGACAGCACACCTAAAAGCTCTAGAACAAAAAGAAGCAAATGCACCCAAGAGGAGTAGAAGGCAGGAAATAATCAAACTCGGGGCTGAAATCAACCAACTAGAAACAAAAAGAACTATACAAGAATCAACAAAAACCAGGAGCTGGGTCCTTGAGAAAATCAACAAGATAGATAAACCCTTAAGCAGACTAGCCAGAGGGCACAGAGAGAGTATCAAAAT
This sequence comes from Rattus rattus, assembly GCF_011064425.1. Classification (NCBI taxonomy): domain Eukaryota; kingdom Metazoa; phylum Chordata; class Mammalia; order Rodentia; family Muridae; genus Rattus; species Rattus rattus. The sequence continues at coordinate 83,868,952 of NC_046156.1, forward strand.
TAACAAAATGAGAAATGAAAAGAGAGGCGTAACAACAGAATTTGAGGAAATTTAAAAAATGATCATATCCTACTGCAAAAGCCTATATTCAACAAAATTGGGGAATGTGGATAAAAAGGACAATTTTCTAGACAGATACCAATTACCAAAGTTAAATCAGAATCAGATAAACCATCTAAACAACCTCATAACTCCTAAACAAATAGAAGCAGTTATTTAAAAGTCTCTCTACCAGAAGAAGAAAAAGAAGAGGAGGAGGAGGAGGAGGAGGGGGGGGAAGGGGAAGGGGAAGGGGAAGGCGAAGGGGAAGGGGAAGAAAAGAAAAAAGAACCCAGTTCCAACGATGGGTTTTGTGCAGAATTCCATCAGACCTTCATAGAAGACCTCATAACAATATTGTCCAAACTGTTCCACAAAATAGAAACAGAAGGAAGACTACCCCATTCCTTCTTTGAAGGCACAATTATGCTTATACTTAAACCACACAAAGACCCCGCAAAGAAAGAACACTTCATGCCAATTTCCTTTATGAATTTATCAACACAAAAATATCAACAAAATTCTTGCAAACCAAGTCTCAGAACTCATCAAAAATGATCATCCATCATGATCATGTAGGCTTCATCCCAGGGATACAGGGATGGTTCAATATACAGAAATCCCTCAAAGTAATCCACTATGTAAACAAATTCAAAGAAGAAAAACCACATGATCATCTCATTAGATGCTGAAAAAGCATTTGACAAAATTCAACAGTGTTCCTTGTGTTCTCTTTTGTTGGTGTTTTAGTCCCTGAAATCTCTGTGGTATCTGGTTGGCTGATATTGTGGTTCTTTCTATGGGGTCGCAAACCCCTTCAGTTCCCTCAGTTCTTCCCTAAATCCTCCTTTGGGGTCCCTGTGCTCAGTCCAATGGTTGGCTGGGAGCATCCACATCTGAATTTGTCAGACTCTGGTAGAGCCTCTCAGTAGACAGCTATATCAGACTCCTGTCAGCACTTCTCATCAGCAACAGTGTCTGCATTTGGTGTCTGTATATGGGACGAATCCCCAGGTCAGCCCTAGATGGCCTTTCCTTCAGTCTCTGCTCCACACTTTGTACCTGTATTCCTTTCAACAGGAGCAATTATGGGTTAATAATTTGCAGATGTGTGGGTTGCCCCATCTATCAACCAGGATACTTGCCTAACCTCTGGATATGGTCTCTACATGGTCTCCCCTTTGTTGGACATTTCACCTAATTTCATCCCTGAAGGGTCCTGCAATCCTTTTGCTTTCTTAGTATCTGGGACTTTCTGGTGGCTACCCCCAGCTCCCCATCCCCCATTGCTACACTCTGTTCAATTTTCTGACCCTAGATATATCATCTCTTATCTCCTCCCATAGCTGATCTTGACTTGCTTTTTCTCCTTCCTCTCCTCTTTTTCTCCAATCTTCTGTCTTCTGTGAGCATTTCCCCCCATTCTGAGAAATTCTGAAGGATCCACACTTTGGTCTTCCTTCTTCTTGAACTTCATATGGTCTATGAGTTGTATCTTGCATATTTCAAGTTTTGGGGCTGATATTCACATATCACAGAGTGCATACCATGTGTACTCTTTTGTGACTGGGTTACCCCACTCAGGGTGATATTTTTAGTTCCATCCATTTGCCTAATACTTCCATGAAGTCATTGTTTTTAATAGCTGAGTAGTACTTTGTTGTGTAAATGTACTACATTTTCTGTATCCATTCTTCTGTTGAAGAACATCTGGTTTCTCTCCTGCTTCTGGCTATTGTAAATGAAGCTGCCATGAACATAGTGGAGCATGTGCCCTTTTTATATGTTGGAACATGTTTTGCATATCTGCCCACGAGTGGAATAGATGGTTAGTCAGATAGTACTGTGTCCAATTTCCTGAGGAACCTCCAGACTGATTTCCAGAGTGGTTGTACAATCTTTCAATCCCATCAACAATGGAAGAATCTTCCTCTTTCTTAACATCCTTATCAGCATCTACTGTCACTTGAATTTTTGATCTTAGCCATTGTGACTGGAATGAGGTGGATTGTCAGGGGTGATTTGATTTGCATTTCCGGCTGTTTTTTTTTTTTTTTTGGCCATTTTGATACTCCACTTTTTGTTATCGTTTATTTTTTCTTTATTTGTATTTCAAATGTTACCCCTTTCCTAGTTTCCTCTCCAGAACACTCCCCCATCCCATTCCTCTAACCTCTTCCTCTATGATGGTGCTTCCACAAACATCTATCCAAGCCCTCCTGCCTCCCTGCCCTGGTATTCCTGTTTTTATGCCATTTGATATTGTTCAGTTGAGAGTTCTTTATTTAGCTCCATATCCCATTTTTAATATGATTATTTGGTTCTCTGGCATCTAACTTCCTGAGTTCTTTTTATATTTTGGATATTAGCCCTCTATCAGATGTAGGATTGGTAAAGTTCTTTTATCCATATGTTGGTTGCCATTTTTTCCTATTGACAGTGTCCTTTGCCTTATAGAAACTTTATAATTTTATGAGGTCCCATTTGTTGATTGTTGAACTTAGATCATAAGCCATTAGCATTCTGTACAGGAAAATTTCCCCGGTACTCATATGTTCACTACTTTCTCTTCTATCGGATTCAGTGTATTTGGTTTTATGTGGAGGTCCTTTCATTTACTTGGATTGAGCTTTATACAAGGAAATAAGAATGGATCATTTGCATTATTCTACATGCTGACTGCCAGTTGAACCAGCATTATTTGTCGAAAATGCTGTCTTTTTTTCACTGGATGGTTTTAGCTCCTTTGTCAAAGGTAAAGTGACCATAGGTGTGTGGGTCCCTCATTATTCTTATTTTGCAAGCTCACACTTTAATGACCCATTAATATCTGCTCCCAGTATTCAGTGGATTTTCTAGTGTAGCACATTAGATGCTTTTGTATTTCTACCACAAAGTATTCCAAGCCATAAAATTTAGATAATCAACAAACAACCCCACTCTTAGTAATGATAGAAGTCCTTCTTTCAATTTCATCTAGAATATAATATCCTTATAATCCTAGGATATAGTACACCCTGCAGCAGGTCCACGAGACAGCTAACCTTATCACATTTATAGTGAATCTATAGAAAGCTGCAAGATTTCTCCAGCATTATATAGTTCATGACCCCTGCTAATTAGAGTGAAATGTTCTTTCCATATTAATCAATATAATTTAAACAATTCTTCACAGACATGTCCATAGAGAGTCAGAATGTAAATCAGCCTTTAATGACTCTTTCAAGGTAATTCTTGCTTGTGCCATGTTAAAAATTAAAGGTAATTTTCATAATTGGATTTGTTTATTTAATTATGTTGCTAATTTTTTTATTTTTTCTGAGCTATAAATAAAAGTTTGGGGTTTTCAGTGATCATATGCATCCAACAAAAACAAAGGATCCTGGGAAGAAAGGAGGGAGGGAGAGGGGTGTAGGGCAAGAGAGGGAGAGAGAGAGAGAGAGAGAGAGAGAGAGAAAGTTTCTTAATGTTATTTGTATTATTTAGTGATATATTCTACCTGTCTGTGCTTTCGCCATTTGGGTCTTCTTTCTTTCATCCAAGCAGGTTGATATGAAGATTAGATAGATAGATGTTATATCTTGATTAAGTTCATGCAGGGTCCTAAGTAATGAACAAATAGGCAAATTCAGGTGTTATATTGTGTAATACCCAGGAACACAGTAAGATTGAAAATACTAGGAATCTTTATTTCTGCAGGAAATGGGATTGTATTGCTCTCAGTAATATCCATCCTTTAAAAATACTAGGTATGAGTATATTTATTATTATTATTATTATTATTATTATTATTTATATTTCAGAGGACTAGGATGCCTATAGAACTGTAACTTTCTATAGATCTGGGCATACCTGCAGCTACTATGAAAATGTTTCAATACACTCTGCTCTCCAGCTGCTGAGAACTGTAAGTAATATGAAGGGTCATGAACCATCCTGCTTAGAGAATTCTTTTAAACCAAGTACCTCCAACTTGAAAAAATATCTATTATGTAAAGAAGACAAAATTTTTGCTAGAATTAAATGTAGATACCAAGAGATTTTTTTATAAAGTAGGCGAAATAAAAAAATAAAAAAATAGGCTTTTGGAGAATGTTAGAAATAGGCAAAATACTTTGCAAATTATTTTATTGAACTTTTAGGGGAAAATTTTATGCTTCATTTTCTATGTTCATAGGCTTGTATTCTTATACCTTTTTGTCACTAATTTTTAGCTCTTCACTTCACACGCTCCTCATCAGCTAGCTAAGTCACTGGGCATTATCTGGTGATATTTAATTTGTTTCTAATATTTTGAAACTGAGTGTGCATGGGGGTTGGATATGTTGGGGAAGGCATTTGAATGCCACATTAACTCTGTGGAGACCTGAGAACAACCTGTGGGAATTGGTTCCATTCCAGCTACTCTGTGTCTCCTAAAGACCGAACTCAGATGTTCAGGGTTGACTGTAAGTGCATTTGACATCTTGCCAGTCTTTTTGTGCGTTTTCAAATGAACATGAAAAATACAGATTCACTGATTCGCCTCCACCCACAGAAAGATGTTGAGTGCTCCAAGTCAGTGTTTCTCTATGACTCAACCATGAATGGCTTTCCAATGTTGTCTTAAAGCTACAGCCCACAATGACACAAACAAAATGACTGCAGACCTTTTCCTCTTTTCAGTGAATAGTGACATACCTCTAGATTGTCTAAATGCTTTAACATTTGTTATTCTTAATATAATAATTAGACATTCTTTATAATAACTTTTAGGCATACTTTTTCAACAATAAGATATGTTATTTCAACAAAACAAACAAAAGAATATGGTAAAGAGATTGATACATATTATAAATATTTTATGCATATTAAATGTATTATGTTTATTTATGTAATATTAAAAAAATCTCACCTTCATCTTTTGTTTCTTTGGAAATGTTGTTTAATAAGCAGCCTCTAAAGTAGTCTGCAGTGGTATAGGACCTATGTGTTTTCTCTCTAGTGTGATCCTCAGTTCGATAGAGAAATTTACTATTAAGGGATGTAGAAGAACTCATGAGATGTTACTTCTGAGAATAGGTTACAAGTGACTGACTATTTGTTTCTCCATGTAGCTTTCTTTCTCATTTGCACTAAGGGAAGAGAAGGATAAACATTAGAGAGTGTCATGAAGTGGCTTCAAAGGCCCCAAGAATCACGAATGCCACCTATCTTGAAGGACCTTCTTACCTGTAGTTGAAGTTTCAGATATATCCCACTGTTTGATACATGTGCTGAAACTTTGTAAGAGAGCTTCATTGAAACAAACAGAGCCAATTTAGGGCTAGTCTCAAAATAGTAGAAATTATGTAATAATAAAGGATGATTGTAATAACATATTGAATTATGGAGTAATTTGTTATCTAGTATTATGTGTCTAAAACAAGGCTTCTACAGAAATTTACTGAAGAAGGTGTACAACCTATTATTTCCTATTAATTTACCACATATTTTGTTCTAGACATTTACTCATCATGGAAGAACTTTATTGTCATATCTGCCATCCTCAAAGGACAATACATATTAAGCCTCATTAAAATTACCTTATGGTCACAAATATTAATAATACTATATTTTGCATTAAATAAGTTAAAATACCTTCCTGTGACTATTTTTTCTTTACTTGTATAATGGATATTACAATTGAGCCATATAATGTTCAATTTTTTATTACTAATAAAAAATAATAAAGAAAATTAAATAAAAATAGAATAGTCATCCACTGCAAAAGCAATGGTATACAGATATTAATACATATAAATAGCACATCGAAATATCTCATGCTAACAATTAGTAATCATATGTCAGATGATAAGAATATCTGTTGGTTTTATGACCATCACCAAATATTTTTATTGTTATGAGGTAAATATAATTGTATTGTAGAAAAAACTAACTGGGTAGATAAATATGAAAAATAAAATTAAAATAATATTCCATAGTAACACATGTAATAATTATATTTTAGTACAGTCTTAACATTTTTTAAAATACCTAATATTTTCCATATTCATACTGATATTTCCTATAATTTTGTTACATTTTGCTGGTAAAGACCAGAGATGGTTATTGGATAGATTGAATCAAACAAACAAATTAAAGGATTATGTTTCAATTCTATTGCTGTGAAGACAGAGAGACGTTGCCCAAGGTAATTTATAAAATAAAGCATTTAATTTGTGGACTTGCTTACATTTTCAGAAGAGCCATCCATGACTATCATGGCAGAGAATATGATAGCACGAACTTAGGCATGGTGCTGAATCAATAGCTGAGAGCTTAACTCTTATATACAAGTTAGAGACAAAGAAAGAAGCTGGCATAGTCATTTGAAACTTCAAATTCCATCCCCAATGACACCCTTTAATAGGCCACATACATAACCCTTCCTAAAGCAGTTCCACTGATTAGGAACCAGAATTCACACATGAAGGCCTATGTAGAACTTTCTCCTTTAAACCACTACAGGTTATGTGTTATCTCCATAGATTATAATTGCATTTGCCTTTATATTTCTGTTTATAATATAAATTAAGACAAATATTTTGTAGACTTCTTCAAAAATCTTAAATTTCTTTTAATTTTCAATGGAAGAATAGGTGAATATGTCTATATCTGAGAATACACATCTTCATGTTAGTGTCTCTGGAGCCCAAAAAAGGGTGTCAGGTTTCCTGGAACTAGAGTTATAGGTAGTAGTGATATGTCACAAAGATACTCACAACCAAAGTCTCATCCTCTGCAAGAACAGTATATGAATTAAAGTGCTGAGCTACCTTATCTTAACTTTTCGAGGAAACAAAACAGTTTTAGATATATAAATTAATGTAAAAGTGTTTTGACTTTGTAACCAATTATCACAGATTGCTATTTTCCAAGTACTAATGAAAAACTACTTGATTCTAATTATTCGATGCCCAAATAAGAATTTTTTTAAGAACACAAAAAGTGCTAGATCTTGAAGAGGCTGGTAATTGATGAATAAGCAAACATTAACTTATAAAGAAATCATAATCTTATCCACAATCATTTACAGTAACGAGTGATTTTGCATTTTTCTGTTCTCATGTTACATTGACTGTTGTTTTTGATAAACAACAATGCTTTTTTTCAGCATTGTAAAATATGTCTATGGTAAAGTTTTAGAAAAGTTATGAACAATTTGAATACAAAGAATAAGTCATATGCAGGTATTTTGGTTACTGGGCTGACTCAGCTATATATAGTTTAAGGCTTTCAATACTAAATTAAACTCTACATACCCATGATCATTTGAAGAGCATTGCTTAGTGCTCTATTGTTAAGAAGAGACACTGTGATGAAGGTACCTCATAAAAATAAACTATTTAATTGGGAACTTGCTTAAACATTCAAAAAATTAAGTCTGTTATTAGTGGATAGCGTAGGAGCAGGAGCTGAGAACCTCACATCCTGATCCACAGGCAGGGAGGGGGCAGAGAGAAAGACACTAGGCCTGGCCTGGGCTTTTGAAACTTCAAAATCCATTTATCCTGACACACCTCCTAAAGCAAGACCACATGCCCTGGGTTTTTTCTTATTCCAAATGAATTTGCAAATTGTTCTTTCTAAGTCGATGAAGAATTGAGTTGGAATTTTGAGGGGGATTGCATTGAATCTGTAGATTCTTGGTTTTGGCAAGATGGCCGTTTTTACTATATTAATCCTGCCAATCCATAAGCATGGGATCTTTCCACCTTTTGAGATCTTCTTTGATTTCTTTCTTCAGTGACTTGAAGTTCTTATTGTACAGATCTTTATTTTTTGGGGGGGTTAATAGGTTTTTTTATTATTATTATTAACTTGAGTATTTCTTATATACATTTCGAGTGTTATTCCCTTTCCCGGTTTCCGGGCAAACATCCCACTCCCCCCCTCCCCTTCCTTATGGGTGTTCCCCTCCCAACCCTCCCCCATTGCTGCTCTCTCCCCAACAGTCTAGTTCACTGGGTTCGGTCTTAGCAGGACCCAGGGCTTCCCCTTCCACTGGTGCTCTTACTAGGATATTCATTGCTACCTATGAGGTCAGAGTCCAGGGTCAGTCCATGTATAGTCTTTGGGTAGTGGCTTAGTCCCTGGAAGCTCTGGTTGGTTGGCATTGCTGTACATATGGGGTCTCGAGCTCCTTCAAGCTCTTCCAGTTCTTTCTCTGATTCCTTCAACGGGGTCCTGTTCTCAGTTCAGTGGTTTCCTGCTGGCACACGCCTCTGTATTTGCTGTATTCTGGCTGTGTCTCTCAGGAGCGATCTGCATTCACATTTTGATCATCCGTCTTGAGTTTCATTTGTTTTAGGCATCTAGGGTAATTCAAGCATTTGGGCTAATAGCCACTTATCAATGAGTACATACCATGTATGTCTTTCTGTGATTGGGTTAGCTCACTCAGGATGATATTTTCCAGTTCCAACCATTTGCCTACGAATTTCATAAAGTCATTGTTTTTGATAGCTAAGTAATATTCCATTGTGTAGATGTACCACATTTTCTGTATCCATTCCTCTGTTGAAGGGCATCTGGGTTCTTTCCAGCTTCTGGCTATTATAAATAAGGCTGCGATGAACATAGTGGAGCACGTGTCTTTTTTATATGTTGGGGCATCTTTTGGGTATATGCCCAGGAGAGGTATAGCTGGATCCTCAGGCAGTTCAATGTCCAATTTTCTGAGGAACCTCCAGACTGATTTCCAGAATGGTTGTAGCAGTCTGCAACCCCACCAACAATGGAGGAGTGTTCCCCTTTCTCCACATCCTCGCCAGCATTTGCTGTCACCTGAGTTTTTGATCTTAGCCATTCTCACTGGTGTGAGGTGAAATCTCAGGGTTGTTTTGATTTGCATTTCCCTTATGACTAACGATGTTGAACATTTCTTTAGGTGTTTCTCGGCCTTCGGCATTCCTCAGCTGTGAATTCTTTGTTTAGCTCTGAACCCCATTTTTTAATAGGGTTATTTGTCTCCCTGAGGTCTAACTTCTTGAGTTCTTTGTATATTTGGATATAAGGCCTCTATCTGTTGTAGGATTGGTAAAGATCTTTTCCCAATCTGTTGGTTGCCGTTTTGTCCTAACCACAGTGTCCTTTGCCTTACAGAAGCTTTGCAGTTTTATGAGATCCCATTTGTCAATTCTTGATCTTAGAGCATAAGCCATTGGTGTTTTGTTCAGGAAATTTTTTCCAGTGCCCATGTGTTCCAAATGCTTCCCTAGTTTTTCTTCTATTAGTTTGAGTGTATCTGGTTTGATGTGGAGGTCCTTTATCCACTTGGACTTAAGCTTTGTACAGGGTGATAAGCATGGATCGATCTGCATTCTTCTACATGTTGACCTCCAGTTGAACCAGCACCATTTGCTGAAAATGCTATCTTTTTTCCATTGGATGGTTTTGGCTTCTTTGTCAAAAATCAAGTGCCCATAGGTGTGTGGGTTCATTTCTGGGTCTTCAATTCTGTTCCATTGGTCTATCTGTCTGTCTCTGTACCAATACCATGCAGTTTTTATCACTATTGCTCTGTAACACTGCTTGAGTTCTGGGATAGTGATTCCCCTGAAGTCCTTTTATTGTTGAGGATAGTTTTAGCTATCCTGGGTTTTTGTTATTCCAGATGAATTTGCAAATTGTTCTGTCTAACTCTTTGAAGAATTGGATTGGTATTTTGATGGGGATTGCATTGAATCTGTAGATCGCTTTTTTGGCAGAATGGCCATTTTACTATATTAATCCTGCCAATCCATGAGCATGGGAGATCTTTCCATCTTCTGAGATCTTCTTCAATTTCTTTCTTCAGAGTCTTGAAGTTCTTATTGTACAGATATTTCCCTTGCTTGGTTAAAGTCACACCGAGGTACTTTATATTATTTGGATCTATTATGAAGGGTGTCATTTCCCTAATTTCTTTCTCGGCTTGTTTCTCTTTTGTGTAGAGGAAGGCTACTGATTTATTTGAGTTAATTTTATACCAAACCACTTTGCTGAAGTTGTTTATCAGCTTTAGTAGTTCTCTGGTGGAACTTTTGGGATCACTTAAATATACTATCATATCATCTGCAAATAGTGATATTTTGACTTCTTCTTTTCCGATCTGTATCCCTTGACCTCCTTTTTTGTTGTCTGATTGCTCTGGCTAGAACTTCAAGAACTATATTGAATAAGTAGGGAGAGAGTGGGCAGCATTGTCTAGTCCCTGATTTTAGTGGGATTGCTTCAAGTTTCTCTCCATTTACTTTTAATGTTAGCCACTGGTTTGCTGTATATGGCTTTTACTATGTTTAGGTATGGGCCTTGAATTCCTATTCTTTCCAGGACTTTTTATCATGAAGGGTGTTGAATTTTGTCAAATGCTTTCTCAGCATCTAATGAAATGATCATGTGGTTTTGTTCTTTCAGTTTGTTTATATAATGGATCACGTTGATGGTTTTCTGTATATTAAACCATCCCTGCATGCCTGGGATGAAGCCTACTTGATCATGGTGGATGATTGTTTTGATGTGCTCTTGGATTCGGTTTACCAGAATTTTATTGAGTATTTTTGCATCGATGTTCATAAGGGAAATTGGTCTGAAGTTCTCTTTCTTTGTTGGGTCTTTGTGTGGTTTAGGTATAAGAGTAATTGTGGCTTCATGGAAGGAATTCGGTAGTGCTCCATCTGTTTCAATTTTGTGGAATAGTTTGGATAATATTGGTACGAGGTCTTCTATGAAGGTCTGATAGAATTCTGCACTAAACCCGTCTGGACCTGGGCTCTTTTTGGTTGGGAGACCTTTAATGACTTCTTCTATTTCCTTAGGAGTTATGGGGTTGTTTAACTGGTTTATCTGTTCCTGATTTAACTTGGGTACCTGGTATCTGTCTAGGAAATTGTCCATTTCCTGCAGATTTTCAAGTTTTGTTGAATATAGGCTTTTATAGTAAGATCTGATGATTTTTTGAATTTCCTCTGAATCTGTAGTTATGTCTCCCTTTTCATTTCTGATTTTGTTAATTTGGACACACTCTCTGTGTCCTCTCGTTAGTCTGGCTAAGGGTTTATCTATCTTGTTAATTTTCTCAAAGAACCAACTTTTGGTTCTGTTGATTCTTTCTATGGTCCTTTTTGTTTCTACTTGGTTGATTTCAGCTCTGAGTTTGATTATTTCCTGCCTTCTACTCCTCCTGGGTGTATTTGCTTCTTTTTGTTCTAGAGCTTTTAGGTGTGCTGTCAAGCTCCTGACATATGCTCTTTCCTGTTTCTTTCTGCAGGCACTCAGTGCTATGAGTTTTTCTCTTAGCACAGCTTTCATTGTGTCCCATAAGTTTGGGTATGTTGTACCTTCATTTTCATTAAATTCTAAACAGTTTTTAATTTCTTTCTTTATTTCTTCCTTGACCAGGTTATCATTGAGTAGAGCATTGTTCAATTTCCACGTATATGTGGGCATTCTTCCCTTATTGCTATTGAAGACCAGTTTTAGGCCGTGGTGGTCTGATAGCACGCATGGGATTATTTCTATCTTTCTGTACCTGTTGAGGCCCGTTTTTTGACCAATTATATAGTCAATTTTGGAGAAAGTACCATGAGGTCATGAGAAGAAGGTATATCCTTTTGCTTTAGGATAGAATGTTCTATAAATATCTGTTAAGTCCATTTGGTTCATGACTTCTCTTAGTCTGTGTATGTCTCCGTTTAATTTCTGTTTCCATGATCTGTCCATTGATGAGAGTGGGGTGTTGAAATCTCCTACTATTATTGTGTGAGGTGTAATGTGTGTTTTGAGCTTTAGTAAGGTTTCTTTTACGTATGTAGGTGCCCTTGTATTTGGGGCATAGATATTTAGGATTGAGAGTTCATCTTGGTGGATTTTTCCTTTGATGAATATGAAGTGTCCTTCCTTATCTTTTTTGATGACTTTTAGTTGAAAATTGATTTTATCTGATATTAGAATGTCTACTCCAGCTTGCTTCTTCTGACCATTTGCTTGGAAAGTTGTTTTCCAGCCTTTCACTCTGAGGTAGTGTCTGTCTTTGTCTCTGAGGTGTGTTTCCTGTAGGCAGCAGAATGCAGGGTCCTCGTTGCGTATCCAGTTTGTTAATCTATGTCTTTTTATTGGGGAGTTGAGGCCATTGATGTTGAGATATATTAAGGAATAGTGATTATTGCTTCCGGTTGTATTCATATTTGGATGTGAGGTTATGTTTGTGTGCTTTCTTCTCTTTGTTTTGTTGCCAAGACGATTAGTTTCTTGCTTCTTCTAGGGTATAGCTTGCCTCCTTATGTTGGGCTTTACCATTTATTATCCTTTGTAGTGCTGGATTTGTAGAAAGATATTGTGTAAATTTGGTTTTGTCATGGAATATCTTGGTTTCTCCATCTATGTTGATTGAGAGTTTTGCAGGATACAGTAACCTGGGCTGGCATTTGTGTTCTCTTAGGGTCTGTATGACATCAGTCCAGGATCTTCTGGCCTTCATAGTTTCTGGCGAAAAGTCTGGTGTGATTCTGATAGGTCTGCCTTTATATGTTACTTGACCTTTTTCCCTTACTGCTTTTAATATTCTTTCTCTATTTTGTGCGTTTGATGTTTTGACTATTATGTGACGGGAGGTGTTTCTTTTCTGGTCCAATCTATTTGGAGTTCTGTAGGATTCTTGTATGCCTATGGGTATCTCTTTTTTTAGGTTAGGGAAGTTTTCTTCTATGATTTTGTTGAAGATATGTACTGGTCCTTTGAGCTGGGAGTCTTCACTCTCTTCTATACCTATTATCCTTAGGTTTGATCTTCTCATTGAGTCCTGGATTTCCTGTATGTTTTGGACCAGTAGCTTTTTCCGCTTTTTACATTATCTTTGACAGTTGAGTCAATGATTTCTATGGAATCTTCTGCTCCTGAGATTCTCTCTTCCATCTCTTGTATTCTGTTGGTGATGCTTGTATCTACAGCTCCTTGTCTCTTCTTTTGGTTTTCTATATCCAGGGTTGTTTCCATGTGTTCTTTCTTGATTGCTTCTATTTCCATTTTTAATTCCTTCAACTGTTTGATTGTGTTTTCCTGGAATTCTTTCAGGGATTTTTGTGTCTCCTACCTATGGGCTTCTACTTGTTTATTTATATTTTCCTGGAATTCTTTTAGGGATTTTTGTGACTCCTCTCTATGGGCTTCTACTTGTTTATTTATATTTTCCTGGAATTCTTTTAGGAATTTTTGCGATTCCTCTCTGTAGGCTTCTACTTGTTTATTTATGTTTTCCTGTGTTTCTCTAAGGGAGTTCTTCATGTCTTTCTTGAAGTCCTCCAACATCATGATCAAATATGATTTTGAAACTAGATCTTGCTTTTCTGGTGTGTTTGGATATTCTGTGTTTGCTTTGGTGGGAGAATTGGGCTCCGATGATGCCATGTAGTCTTGGTTTCTGTTGCTTGGGTTTCTGTGCTTGCCTCTTGCCATCAGATTATCTCTAGTGTTACTTTGTTCTGCTATTTCTGACAGTGGCTAGACTGTCTTATAAGCCTGTGTTTCAGGAGTGCTGTAGACCTGTTTTCCTGTTTTCTTTCAGCCAGTTATGGGGACAGAGTGTTCTGCTTTCAGGCGTGTATTTTTTCTTATCTACAGGTCTTCAGCTGTTCCTGTGAGCCTGTGTCTTGAGGCAGGTCGTTTGTAGCAGAAAAGTTGGTCTTACCTGTGGTCCCAAGGCTCAAGTTTGCTCGCGGGGTGTTGCCTATGAGCTCTCTGTGGCCTCAGCAACCAGGAAGATCTGCGCCGCCCTTTCCGGGAGGTTCCATGCACCAGGGTTCCAGATAGCTTTTGTTGTTTTCCTCTGGGATCAGTACTGTGTGCAGCGTGCAGTCTCTTCTGGTTTCCCAGGCGTGTCTGCCTCTCTGAAGGTTTAGCTCTCCCTCCCACGGGATTTGGGTGCAGAGAACTGTTTATCCGGTCGGTCCCTTCAGGTGCGGTGTCTCAGACGCAGTGGACCTGCTGCTCCTGGGCCTGTACAGATCTTTTACTTGCTTGGTTAAAGTCACACCGAGGTATTTTATTTTATTTGTGACTATTGTGAAGGGTGATGTTTCCCTACTTTCTTTGTTTCACCTGCTTCTCCTTTTGGGTAGAGGAAGGCTATTGATTTGTTTGAGTTAATTTTATATCCAGCCACATTTCTGAAGTTGTTTATCAGCTGTAGGCATTCTCTGGTGGAATTTTTGGGAACATTTAAGTATGCTATCATATCAACTGCCAAGAGTGATATTTTGACCTCTTTCTTTCCACTTTGTATTCCTTGGTCTCCTTTTATTGTCTAATTGCTCTGGCTAGAATATTGAATGCTATATTAAATAGGTAGGGAGAGAGTAGGCAGCCATGTCTAGTCCATGATTCTACTGTTATTGCTTCAAGTTTCTCTCTACTTCTTTTGATGTTGGTTTCTGGTTTGTTGCATATAGCTTTCACTATGTTTAGGTATGAGCTTTGAATTCTTGATCTTTCAAAGGCTTTTATCATGAAGGGGTGTTGAATTGTGTCAAATGCATTCTCAGCATATAATGATAGGATCATGTGGTTTTATCTTTGAGTTTGTTTATATAGTGAATTACGTTGATGGATTTCCATATATTGAACCATGTCTTCACAAAACTATACTCAATAATAAATGAACTTCTGAGAGATTCACCATCCCTGACCTCAAGCTGTATTACAAAGCAATAGTGATAAAAACTTTATGGTATTGGTACAGAGACAGGCAGATAGACCAGTGAAGTAGAATTGAAGACCCAGAAATGAACTCACTCAGCTATGGTCACTTAATCTTTGACAAAGAAGCTAAAACCATCCAGTGGAAAAGAAGAGAGCATTTTCAAAAAATAGTGCTAGTTCAACTGGTGGTCAGCATGTAGAAGAATGCAAATTGATTCATTCTTATCACCTTGTTCAAAGGTCAAGTCCAACTGGATCAAGTATCTTCACATAAAACCAGATATACTGAAAGTAGTAGAAGAGAAAATGGGGAAGTGTTTCAAACACAGGAGCATAGAGGAAAATTTCTTGAACTGAGCACCAGTGGCTTATGCTCTAAGATCAAGAATCCACGAATGGGACCGCATAAAATTGCAAAGCTTCTGTAAGACAAAAGACACTGTCAATGCAACAAAATACCAACCAACAGATTGGGAAAAGATCTTTGCTAATCCAACATCCAATAGAGGGCTAGTATCCAATATACACAAATAACTCAAGACCTTAGACCCTAGAGAATCAAATAACCCTATTTAAAAGGGGGTACAGGGGGTTGGGGATTTAGCTCAGTGGTAGAGAGCTTGCCTAGGAAGCGCAAAGCCCTGGGTTCGGTCCCCAGCTCCGAAAAAAAAGAACCAAAAAAAAAGGGGGGGTACAGAGCTAACAAAGAATTCAAAGTTGAGGAATATCAAATGGCTGAGAAGCATCTAAAGAAATGTTCAACATCATTAGTCATCATGGAAATGCAAATCAAAACAACCCCAGATTCTACCTCACACCAGCCAGGTTGGCTAAGATCAAAAACTCAGCTGACAGCAGATGCTGTCGAGGATGTGGAGAAAGACAGATACTCCTCCATTGTTGATGAGATTGCAAGCTTGTACAACCACTCTGGAAATCAGTCTAGTGGATCCTCGGAAAATTGGACATAGTACTATCTGAGGACCCAGCTATATCACTCCTGAACCTATACCCACAAGATGATCCAACATTCAACAAAGATACATGCCCCAATATGTTCATAGTAATCTTATTTATTATAGGCAGAAGCTGAAAAGGACCCAGATGTCCATCAACAAAGGAGTGAATACAGAAAATGTACATTTGCACAATGGAGTACTGCTTATCTATCAAAAACAATGACTTCATAAAATTCATAGCAAATGGATGGAACTAGAGAATAACATCCTGAATGAGGTGACCCAGTCACAAAAGAACACACATGGTATGTACTCACTGATAAATGGATATTAGTCCAAAAGCTCTGAATACCCAAGAAAGAATTCATAGACCATATGAAGCTCAAGAAAATGGAAGATCAAAATTTGGATGCTTCAGTCCTCATTAGAAGGGGGGAACAAAATACTCACAGGAGGAAATATGGAGACAAAGTGTGGAGCAGGGACTAAAGGAAAGGCCATCCAGAGACTGCCATACATGGGCATCCATCCCACATGCTGTCACCAATCTCAGTCACTATTGGGAATGTCAAGAGGTGCATGTTGACAGGAGCCTGATATAGCTGTCTCCTGAGAGTCTCTGCCAGAGCCTGACAATTCTAGAGGCAGATGCTAGCAGCCAACTATTGGACTGATAATTGGGTCCCCAATGGGGGAGTTAGAGAAGGACTGAGGCAACCAAAGGGGTTTGCAACCCCATAGGAAGAACTACAATATCAACCATCCAGATACCCCAGAGCTCCCAAGGACTAAACCACCAACTAAAGGGTTCACATGGGGCGACTCATGGCTCCAGCTGCATATGTAGCAGAGGATGGGCCATGTAAGGCCATAGGAGGAGAGGAAAAGCCCTTGTTCTAGTGAAGGCTCTCTTCCCTAGTGTAGGAAAATGCCTGGCCAGAACGCAGGACTGAGTGGGTGGGTGTGGGAGCACCCTCATGGAGCCAGGGGGTTGGGGGCTGGGATGCTGGGCTTCAGGAGAGGAAAGTGGTAAAGGAGACAGATAACATTTGAAATGTAAATAAATAAAATATCCAAGAAAAGAAAAGAAAAAGACCAGATGTCCTAATCCATTCCAAAAATTTGTGAACAGAGACTGAGCTTGCAAATTTAGGAAACTGTGGAAACCATTTTCAATCTACCACAATCACTGAATGCATCCTGCTCTTAAATGCATTATGTAATGTAGGATGATGTCATTATGCAGGTGAAGGCAGGCAAGAAAGAAGGGGGTCTGTCATTGGACAAGGAGGAAGGGTGGGCAGGAGAAAGGTTTTATAGGAGGAGGAGACTGGAGTGAAGGAGGAGAGGCATCTGGGAGAACATGGAAGCGGATGTTAAGATTCCTCTCTACACATTTACAGGGTGTTATGAATATTTTTAAGGAATGGATGTGTACAGGGCTTTGAATGTCTATGTGGGCAATTATATCTTATCAAATTGGATCAAAGGTTAACGTGTTGTGAGTTCTTTCATGTGGCGACTTCATTGAATTCAAGAGAGTATGTGGTGGCAGGAGTCATGTGTATGTCTGGCATGGCGGCAACCTGCCTTGGAAACTAGATGGGTAGAGAGATTGTTGCCAGGCTCAGAGAGTAGGCATCAGCAGCATGATATGGGATGGAGCAAAGCGGGTGAGACACTTTGCTGACTGAGATGAAGATATCCACCAGATATCTTGGGGTACAAAGGTGCTCGACCTAGTGGGGGATAAAAGACAGCATTTTAAATAATTTTACAGCAACGATTTAACGCTAAGGACATAGAAGAGAATTCCTAGCATTTTTAAAATGTCATTTGTGGTTCCTAAATGATTTCCATTTCCTCTTTTGTAGAGGAACTTTCATATTTTCACACTTTTTTTTTCTTTCTTCTTTTTTTTTTTTTCGGAGCTGAGGACCGAACCCAGGGCCTAGGCAAGCGCTCTACCGCTCAGCTAAATCCCCAACCCCCTCATATTTTCTAAGAGGATATATTTGGTTAATTCCTAAATTTGTGTTGGCTGGCAAATTTCTTCCTTCAGTAGAATACAGGAGAGGTCATGGTATGTATGTGTGAATCTAAGCCTCAAGGAAGTATACTGAAATTTCACTTCCTTTAAGAATTTGATTTCTGATATGAGAACAAGCCCAGAATAACCAGTGAAATTAGTTTGTACAACAAGAGACAACTGGATTCATGAGTTATCTCATATACTTATGAATCCAGCCAGCAGCAGCAGAGCTTTCTGGTGGAAAAGAAATTCTGTGTAAAAATGTTTCCCTGATATTACCTGAGCCCCCTAGTCCTCTCTGATTTTCTAAACCATATAGAGTAGAGGCGGTCTTATATGCTAAGTCAATCCATATTGCTTTAAGGATAAAAAGTGTTCATTTTTAATTTGAATCAGTTTTTATAAAATTAATTATATAAATATTTTATATGAAAATTTGATGTAAAAAATCTAGGGTCAAGTTTTGTAGTCATGAAGTATCTTTGCAAGAATTTTTAAATGTTCTGAAAACAGTGGCATATGATAAAAAATATTATATCATAAATTTTTATTATAAGTGACTAGCAATAAATTGTTTTTAAAAAAACATAATGCACCTCTTTCACAAGTAACTAAATATTATTTTTGAGAAATTCCCTAAAAAAGATGATGTGTCTACTAACATTTCAAGATGCTTTCTGAAAGGTTAGTTAAAGCATTCCTTGCAACTGAGGTAGTTGTGAAAGGAAAGTGAGAACATGTTATATATATGTAAACACTAGGAGAAGATTGGAAATTTTTGCAAACTTTTACTCTAATTTAGTTTTCTATTTTAACAATGTTTTATTAAAATATAATTACATCCTTTTTTGTTGGTGGTAGTCATTAATTTACTTCATTTTGTTGCTTTTTTTTTCTGATTAAACACAGTCTTTCTGATCAGCCCAAAAGAAGTGGCATGGAAGTCTTATCCTCTCTAACTGGTTATATGTATATTTCCATTTTTATATGATATCATATAAAATGGAAGTTGAATGTACATGTTCAGTCCTATGCATTTTTTTAAAAACAAAAATGCATGCTTCTGATTTGTTAAATACACTTATGAAAATGAATGATGAATTTTTATTGTTTAGTTGTTTTTCAGAAGGTGGTAATATATTGTGTTAAAGGAACTATCACGATAACCTTTATTTCAAGGATAATAAATATCGAGAATTTATAGACAAAGCTCTCAGGAAATTTGATGTTAGTCAGCCCAGGGAAAGGCTGCTCTTCTTTCTTTGCAGTCATCGGCTGAGACTGCACCCCAGCTACTCTGACAGTGCACCAATGCTCTGGCACCTGTGTCCCATTCCCCAGTTTGCCTTTCCCTTTAATACTTATGATCTGAGATGTTTACTTAGCTATGATCCCTAACCCTTCTGGAGAGCAAGCATTTATGCAGTATAAAATCTCTTGAAAGTACCCAGTGCATTCTCTGTCATACCAGTAAAAATTCAGTGCTCTTGCCTTTAATCTTTTTCCTTCATCTCAGTATTCCTCCTAAATCATTTTCTTCTAAACGCAACGTATGTTGTTCATACACTTAGTTCAATGCTCCTGAGAGACAAGATCTTGGTTCAGACTCTATCTTAAGAGAACCTGACCTAAGGATGAACTTGAGTTAACTAACAAACTGGCACCTGGCACCTGTTTCCAGGTTACTCCCCAACAAACTGGCACCTTCAAGTTACAAGCCTGCCCCTGGCACTCCACTTCCTAACAACCACCAATCAGGAAGAAAAGCAGAAGTTAAGTTCATGGTTTGGCTCCCAGAAGCAGCCAATTTTATTAAACGGCAACTGAATTTCATAATAGCCTCCCAGTTAGATGTGTGCCAGGGTAGAAACCCACTAGCTTGCCTGCCATTTTTAAAAAAAACATTGTCCTGCTGAGAGCTGAGTCTTCACCCTCCTGCTCTGCTGTGTCAGGCATGGAGATGTGGCCCAAGCTTAAGCCTGTATTAAGGATCCAAGTGTGACTGCCTGGGAATCAGCTCCTGGGTGGTCTTTCATGGTTTTCAAAATGGGTACAACACTCCCCCAACCACAAACATTTCTAACTGAACATCTTTTTCTACTCCTATTTCTCTAGTTGGCATCCTGACTATCCTTAGTCCCTCCTCTAATTCTCAAGTCAATCAAATTCTTAACTTTTTTTTTGTCTATATTTACTGCCCATATGCATTTTGATACCTTCTCTGTTATCACCTATATTAAGAGAAAATTGTGACACATAGAACAGCATTGTCAGATTCTTTTGTTGTTTCAAGACCTACTTCTTAATACGTTCTCTAAGCAGTAAAAGTACTCCAGAACATCTCAAAAAGAGAGAAGTAAAAATTTTAATGTTCTTTACTTCCGTATATAGAAAGTATACATTGTTTGTTACTCCTTTCTAGTATTAAAAGTCATATACATTTCTACCACCCAATTAGTTTAAAATCAATTTTGTTTAGCTCCCAAACCATTTTGTATAACTCAAAAAATATTGTGATTTGAAACCACATAATTCCTGAGCTATCCACAAGATGTCTCTGATAAGTGTTGGGCCTCAAAACCAAGCTCCTCACTGGCTACCTTCCAGCTTAGATACTCTAGTTCAGGACTGGCCTTGGTATATTGATGAATTATCCACAAAGCAGGCATGGTTTGCTGATGAACCAGCTCCTAACTGTGAATTCTGAAACCACGAAATGATTGTTTCATGAAATGATAGAGAAACGGCAACCCTGGACATGGTCTTTAGTAGCACATTGCTGTGTATTCAAGACATGGCTTCTCTAGCCTCTGTATTTTCAACCACTGGCAAGAGAATTTGAGGTTCTGTGTGGCCCAGGCTCAGTGACCTTTGATTTCTGGTACTGTCACTGGGAACACACAGGCCTGACTGTCAGTATAAGACCTGTGCACTCAAGGACCCCCTTGGCTTGTATGAGTGACATCCTCCAAAACCACAATAACGGAGACTTCTCAGAAGATGTTGCTCAAAGCTTGCAAGCTTCTGAACCTTCCTTACTAGAACACATTCCCCAGTGGAACCCTGCAGCGACATCTCTACTGAACCAACTGTTTTCCTTTTGATGAAATGTCTGTTTAACTTTATATCAGCATATTATCATAAGGGTGTTTACATAAATGAATGAGCATGCTATAAAGGCAGATCTTGTGTGGACAACTACTGGGTGACAAGAAGCTTATATGCTTTCCACACCAGTGACTCTTATTTATTAAGTTCGTTGAGTCATCTGTAAGTTTTCAGGCAAACCAGGCCCTCTCCCACTTCAAGGTTCACCAGTCACTCTTTCCCTCTGCCAAGCAGATAGCTTTGTGTCTCAGTCTTTCCCCTCAGCCAGAGCTCTTTTCAAAAGCCAGCACACAATATAAAAGGAAGGTCCCCGAGCACATACAATGTACATTTTTTTTCTACCATTAACACTGTCATTTTATTTCTCATTTTGCTTTTTGATTGTATGCAAAATAATGTTATTAATTGTTTCCGATGTGTTTATTAATTTTCTTTAAAACTAGATTATATAAGGCTATGGAGTTCTGTAAAAATAAATCTACCCTCTCCTTTTCTCTTTTTGTTGTGTTTGTTTGGTTGGTTTTGTTTTAACCTTACTTTAGCTTTCTTGTTTCAGCATGGCCATTCAATAATTAATTATCAGGTGAACAAAGGCCATTAAAAGCTTATTTCTCCCATGTCTTTGAAAGAATGGAAGAACAAAACAAAAGCAAAGCCCTTAGAAACTGCAAAACGCTGATTTGTGATCTGAGAAATCTGCTTGGTTATCTATGAGCTCCCCTTATATATCATTTTGCCTCTGCAAAGATCTTGCTCTGGGCTTGGAGTCCTTGCGTTATTTTGCTTTAGACTGCTCTTTTCCACACTTTGCAGATTCCATTCATACCCTCTTGATAATCCTTTTTAGTGTGCTGTTCAGCTAGGTGAAGAGAAATAATTCTTGCCAGCTTTGTCTTCTGTTTAATTGCTTCAGGTATAACAATGACCCTAGAACAAGATCCTGAAACCAAAGTTCTGCTTTAACTCCAGACTTTGTAATCTGAGTCCTGAATAAACCCCAACCTGAGCTTAGAGCCGTTTAGTTGTTACAAACAATGATAATAATAATAACAATAATAATAAATAATAATAATAATAATAACAAATTCAAATTGCAACAATAATAGTAACCTGGTCACCACAAAGAATCTCTGATTCTTTCATGCGCTGCACGAACTCAGTGAGTAACAAAACAAGAAGTCAAAATATTGTTTTTCACTACCACTAAACTACAAATTTAACTCAAAAACATTATGTAACTACCAACATAGCTATATCTTTGAATAATAACTTATTGAATGACTAATAGATAGCCGACCTGCTATAGTCATTTTTATCTTTCAGTAAAATCAGACTTGTTTGCAGTTTTTCTTCTATAAAAAATTTTATTGGCCCAGAATAGATTACATAATTAGATTTCAATCTGAGATCAAATTCCTCCCAAGTAACTTACCAATTATAGAATATTTTCAAATAACTTGTATATTTACATGTTGGAAGTTAATTTCTTTATTAAATAAAATTTGAACTTGATTGATATTATTCATGGCTTCAACATACTTTGTCTTTAAATTTGAGTACTTCATTATTTTGACTATCTCTTAATACGGATTTTCCTAATGACTTAATTCAAATCTTATGTCTTCAGAGATTTTAAATTTTTTTTTATTATACTGTTTTCTTTTCCATGTTCACATATGATAATTTCACTTCCAGATATACATGCCTACTATTCAGCCTTCTTCTTTGTTTTGTATATTAATTGATTGTCATGATATCGTTTTCAAAAATAATAATTAAATTTTTCATTTTTTCTTCTGGGACCCTAAAAGTTTTATATTTAAGTCCCCTTCCTCAAATACTTTGAGTTTATATAAATATATGTCTATAATTTATTGAATTTTAAAAAGAATTTAATTTTTTCAGTGATTTGACTGAACACCCTGTGGAAAAGGTACTGCCAACACAGAGGGATGTTCCTTTATTGACTCGTACAAATTAATAAGTCCACAGAAAGATATTGAATTTGATTGTGATTCTTTTAAACCCTTTAAGGTTAACTACCGTTAATTAAACCTTCCTTTGTCCCTGTCAATATATTAATGCGGGTAATACCTTCCTTCCAACACTGCTGAATTCTCTCTCAGTATAATTTATTCTGTTCTGCAAGTTGAAATGCAGATTCTATGATCTTTCCCTAGTGATTTATGACGTTAAGTGGTTACTATGGTTTTTAAGTGTCGATTATATTATTCTCTATATTTCTGCCCCAGGACATTGAGAGAGATACCTTAGGTTCACATCTCACAGAATTGAAGGAAAAATTCACAAAATTGTGTGAAATATAAATGACAATACATGGCAAGAATCTTATTTGACTATATCAATTATAAAATCTTTTCCCAATGCAAAAGAAAACAGATGCTAAATCCAGGTGAGACTGACGATGAAAATAAATTTTTAGATAAATAAAGTAAATCATGCTGTTTAAAATGTCAGAAATGCATTTAACTCCAATGTCCCATGAATGTTTTTATTGCCCATTACATAATAATCAAATTAATTAAAAAATATTAAAATAATTTAAAGTAATGAAAATAATACAGTAATAACCTATTAAAATGTGCCTATAGATTTTGACTTTGAGAGATATCCACTTGTTTGAATTATCTAACACTAAAAATAAATGAACTGATAACCCAAACAGGCTTGTTTACATTATTGTTAAAAGATACGTTTTATTAAAAATAATGTGATAATATGTAGCATAATAAATGTCCTTAGTATATTTATCAGTACATAAGGAGTCATTGTTAGAGAAGGAGGTTTAGTAAGTTATTTGGTGAAAACATACCCAGTCTATAAATATCTTAAAGAAATGAGTAAGCTCCCTTCCAGGGGTCTTTCTGATCAAGGATGTCAAACCCTTCATCCTGTTCTAAATTGGAAAAGGGAGTTTGAGAGTTCAAGTTACAGGTTAGAGTTCTCCAGTCAGGATTCTCCACTGCAGAGAGGACAGTTTGGGTATAGGATGTCTTCATTATCCATTACATTAACACCATGTTTATAAATCCAGTAAAGGCTAGAATAAGATTTAAAGATAAGAAAACCATGCAAAGGAGATTGCTCCACATCAGACCGGTTTTTTGATGGCAAAATTTGACCTTTAGCTGATGAGATAGAACTCTTTGGGGACTTGAGAGGAGGAGATAAAAGTATTTTAGGAAGGCAATGACATGAATTATTAGTGGTTAGAATTGACTGTGGATAGATAGCCTGTTAGGTATTCCAAATTAAGCCATCTTCCCCATAATCATATTTCACACAGTCAACCCTTTCTTCTAATCAATGAAAGACTGTTTAGGCACGCAAATAGGCACCTCAGACTTAAGAATATAATACCTGTCGGGGATATCTCTTTGCTGTTTTGATAAGCTATACATTTTCTGTTTTGATTCAATATAGGGAAATTACATAAAAATCAATGAAGAGATCTCCATTTCTACAGTCAGTAAAAAATTGAGATATTCAGGGGCATTCAATAAAATAGAAATTCAATTTTACCTACCTCTTATATATAGATAGAAGGGTACTACAGTAGATCTCAGGACACTCTAAGCAATGGCCTGGGTAGGGTTAATCTTCTGACAATAGTCCAGGTTGACTGTGTTTTTAAGTAGTCTTGAGAAAACTAAAGCAAATTCTATATAGTAGATGGTACCATGGTATACTTTGATTCCCAGTCCAGCAACAGAAAACAACAAATAGTTTTCGTCACACAATATAAAGTATTTACATATAGAAATTTATAATGACTGAAATTGGGATTCATTTTAGTTTGCTGATTTATTTTATATTTTACACATAAATCAAGTTCTTCACATGAATATTAGATTTTGAAATGAAAACTGACAACATGTATTTATCTGTTAAAAACCAAAAAAATGAGTATAAATTTCTTTATTAATCAAGTAAGTAGTTACCAGTTTAAAATATGCAGATACTCTGTGTTTTGTCCTTCTTTTGAAAATTAATAACTCTGTTACACAAATTATCAAAGCTTCATGTTTTTAATAGCCCTTTGTAGAAATCTATAGATTTTCATAATATGAATTTATGGGTCTGGTCAGCAAGAGGATTGTATGACACACATTTCTAAGTAAATGGGCTAAATCAGTGGTATTTGTTCTTAAAAAAAGGAATAAGAATATCCTTGGCAGGAAATAGGGAGGTAAAGTTTAAAAACAAAGGCAGAAGGAACACCTATCTGAGCTCCACCCCACATGTGGGCTCTATACTTATGCTGTGCCACGAATTAGACAAGATGTGGGATGAAGGAAAGTTGCAGTGCTGTACAGGAACCTGGATGTAAAGTGCTCTGTGGGTAGAGAGACACAGTCGTAGAATACAGATAGCAAACACATAGGCAAAATGCTGTAGTAGAACCAATCGAACCAAGGAGCGGGACCCTGTTGGCTGAAATCAGAGAAAGGACTGAGAGCGTTTAAGGGCCTGAGACCCCTGTGAACAAATAAATGCTAACCAACCAGAGCTCTGTGGACTAAGCCATCACCAAAGAAAGATTATATCTGGATTCGACCTTGGCTCCAAACCCCTTGTAGGTAGCAATGAATATCCTAGTAAGAGCACCAGTGGAAGGGGGGCCTGGGTCCCATAAGACCGAACCCCAGAACGTGTTGGGGGAGGGCGGTTATGGGGGAGATGGGGAGGGAAACACCCAGGAAGGGGACTGAGGGGTGTGGGAATGTTGACCAGAAAATCTGGTGGAAAGTAACAATCTAAATGTAAATAAGAAATACCTAAGTTGAAAAAAAAAATCCTTGCCAAGACTGAACCCCCGTGAACTAGATTGTTGGGGAGGCGGGGAGGATGGGAGGGAATTCACCCATGAAGAAGGGGAGGGGGGGAGGGGGGGTTGCCCGAAACCTAGAAAGGGAACAATTAAACTAAAATGTATATAAGAAATATCTACATAAAAAAAAATAAAGATAAAAAAAAAATCAGTGGTATTTTGTGTTTAGGGATTGTTCTGCCTGCAACACTTTCCCTATATGCCTCTATGCTTTAGATTATTCAGTTCAGGACCCTGTTTTACTGAAGTACCACCTATAGTGTGAATGTAAATATTGATGTTTTACATGAGGGCATCAATCTCTACCTTATTGTGTTGGGAAAAGATTTCCAGCCAAAACATAAGGTTTCTGTTTTTTTCTTATCCGCCCATCCATCCATCCATCCATCCATCCAATCCATCCATCCATCCATCCATCTACATATCTATTGCCTTTTGACAGGCCTTTCAGTAAACCTCCTCATGATCTTATATCTGTATTCCACCTCCCACATCTACTATGATGATGGAGAAACCAACAACATCTTCAGAGCCGACCTCCTGGCACCATATTATTATTATTTATCAGTCCATTAATCATCTACATTACATTGCTAGAGATCGATGCTTACTACAGATATAGAAAAGCTAAGAAGTTTGAATGAACAGATAAGCTAATCAAGGTGAAGCTTGAGGGGAGACAAATATACTTCCCCTGAACATTTTTTTTTGCACTAACTAATAAACCCTTTTTAAAAAAGACAACAAAAAAGAATTATTCTATTTTTAAAGACCAATTTAAATTTTTTATTTTAAAGAGATATAAAAACTCAAGGTAGAGATTAGCTAGAATAAAGCTTATAGATTATAAAAAAAGAATTTTATTATTTGTATCAACATTTACATATATATATATATAATTTAATAGTTGCAATTCAGTAAAGTGAAGGGGGTCAATCTAGAGTAAATCAAATGTGTATGTATTTACATCAGAGACAAACCAGGAAAATTTGTTGGGAAAGAAACTTTATATGCTTAGATTTTTTCTTGCATTTTTTTAAATTTCACAAATAAATACAATCCCAAATAAATTTAAGTAAGACACAGGATAACCTCGTGAAGTCTCTCAAGGTATTAAAATGCCAAGCGGAATTCCAAACTCTTTCTTCACGGTTATTTTATATATATATAGTAATTCCAAGACAAAATTTTAAATTTGACTACGGGTTATCAAGGCCTGATATATAGTATTGATGAATGTTAATCTTCCCAGCATAGGGAATACCTCAACATGAAAAGTTAATCTGAACAATTACCATAAATGTTTTTAAAAATGAAACAATCAAAAGGAAATTAAGAAGCAAACTCTAACATCAACAGACTCAAGAGGATATTTGAATTACTTTATCTACTGAATCACACTTTGATAGCAAAAGCTTAATTGTAAAAGAATGAGAACTGAGTAAATATAAAACAATCTTTTAAACATCTGTAGACTATTGAACAATTTTAAGAGATGGATTGTAAGTGTACATTGTTTTTTTTTTTTTATTTGTTTTGTTTTTGTTCTTTCTTCATAAATTGACAAGAGTCATGTGTGGAGGACAGAACCCCTCAATTCCCCCAGAAATGCCCACAAGATGGGCAAGACAGCAGGGACATTTTTAATCATTATCATTGTAAGGGCCAGCCTATGAATCATGCCACCTATATTGGTGGTCCCATGGTGTTATAACGATGGTTCGAGTATACTACTTATAGCTCTCTTCCAGACCTTGCATCATTTCCTGTCCCTCAGTGGTCAATTGATAAGGAGTGCCTGATTCACTACCTGATGTTGTCTGTGAAAGCAAGTGTAATAAAAAATACATCTTGATGTAACAACGGGGCTTGGTAAATATTGTTTCATCACAACAGTAGAACCCACTATAAAACCTGAAATTCTACCAAGTGGCTTTTACACTAATAAATATCAAGAAATTAGGATAACTAAAACCTGATTCTTTGGACGTGGCCATTATGGGGAAGGAGGCTTGACAGAGTTGATAGAGAGAGGTGTTATTCAAATGTAGAACAAAAAGTTCACAAGGATATTGGAATTGTATCAAGACACCACCAATGGAAGTGAGAAAAAAAATTGCTTGTGAAGACAATCATCTGTAGAAAACACATGTAAGGGTGCTTTATAAAAGAATGTATGTCATCAAAATGAAGATGACATCCAAAAAAATTCATTAGGTAATTATTTCATTAGAAAGCATTTCTTCTTTTGATATTGTATTCTTGCCAACACACCTATCAATTATTTAAAATTTCATTTAATAAGAATTTTATCACAAAATTTCATCTAGAAGCTGGTATATCCTGTTCCTGAGGCAAAGACAGGAGAGCAAGAACTGAGAGACCAGAGGGGAGCAATACTGCACCAGAAAAAAAAAAATAAAAACTTTAAAAATAATTATTCTGTAACTTCACTAATGTGCCATGGCAGGATTATCTTTTGAAAATAATAAAAAATGATAAAAAACTAAACATGTATTTTAAAATATTCATATATATACCAATTATCCAAAGTCTTTTACTAAACCTTGAGTCTTCCTTTCTTTAAAACAATGGGTCTATGGTCATGTTTCGTAGCCCTCTTTTTGTCTTTTTTCTGTTGGAGGTTAACAAACACATTCAGTCATTTTATATTGTCAATGAGGTTACTAACCTTCCACATATGGGCTGACATTATAAGAAATATCATACAAGTCAAAGGCAAAACTCAAAAGCAGTAAAGCACAGGAGAAGGAGGTTTGTCCTCAGCTATGTGATAGCATAACGTGAGTTACAAAGAAGGAAAACAAAATGATGTAAAATTAAAGAATCAAAAGAAAACATTTATTTTGTAGTACTAATCATAATCAATTTATATGAAATTTCCAAATGTAAGTAGACACATATTTTATTTGGTTATTAACACCAACCACTAACTAATGATATATTTGTATTATTACTTCACTATAACAGAAGCTAAGATATTGATTAGCAGGATTAAAAGAGTATTGTTGATATAAGGTCCTAAGATTATATGTATGAGAACTATTTGTTTGTTAGGATCATGATGATTTCTCCATTGCATGAGAATTGCTATACAAGAATTTCAGACACAAAAGATCTTAGAGATGCTATAAGGGTCTTTTAATTACATAGAAAAAAAAGAAGATTCCAGAAGCTGTAGTGGGGATTTGTATTTTGAGAACATTGTAATCAGAATTTCAGTTCAGTGAGGTTGCTTACATCAATTTCTAATTAAGAATTGTAAAAGTTATTCTATGGGCTCTAGACTAGAGTGTTTGAAGATCAACATCTTATATTAAACAGCATTAATTACCAAAATAATGGTTATTGTTGTTTTAGTATACAACATTCAAATTAATGTATGTGTTTAAACCTTTCCTTTGATAATATTCGTATTCTGTTTCTCTACCAAAGACACCACCTTGAACTTATATTCAGACTGACAGCTACTCTCCATCCACAGTCACTAAAGAAAAAATTGACCTTGATATGAGAAAGGGAAAGGGTTTTCTACAGTCCAAGTACATTATTGAAGGCACTCATCTTTCTAGGGAAGATATATCAGAATTTCTGCCCCAAATTTTGGGATTTTGCAACACATTAATGTCACTCTAGAGTAATCAGAGTCTACTGCACATCATAGATAGTTTTGATCTCTAAAGGCCTTTAGGTTTTTCACAAGCTAATCCCATGCAATTGTCAGCAAATTTAATAACTCCACCATTTAAAGCAAAACATTTCCAGAAGATGGAGTCTGTTTGTAAGAGATGGATCTGATTATGTGAGTTGAGGTGTGAAGGCTTTCCCACTGCCTTCAGTGGGTAAAACCCCAGAACTGAGAGATAGATGCACAAACTCCCATAGAAAAGGACAACAGATGAGCTACACAAAACACCACCACACCACACAAACATACACACACACACACATACACACACATACACACACATACACACACAATACTTTTGATTTATGTCTTCTGGACAGTAGATTTAACTTAACTAACCTCTCAGCCTTAAAACTAGCAGTATCCTTGAATGGTATCTTCTAACATAAACACTTCTTGCAAGTTGCTCTTGTCGGGATATTTTATTAGTGTTGAATTATAACTTCAAACTTCACCAAATTTCCTTCCTCAATCGTTATATTGTTAATTTTATATCAGTGGAACAAATAATGAATACCATCCGTTTGAAGCATTTCTGGTAAGGAATAGATGAATATAAATGTGATGAAGTAAGAGATGCAATCATAAGATACATAAATTATGCTAATCATTGTTAAACTATTAAATACATCACATCATTAATGTTATATTCATTATGACTCATGAAAAGCTTTACAAGGTACTGAAGAGCTGCTACATTGATCATAGTGGTATTCTTTCTATTTTCTGAAATATCCATTTACAGTACAAATTGGGATGTAACTCAGAAATTATATGCACTTTGTCTGGGCTCAGATTTTGATTTGTTAATTGTCAGTAATTTAATGAAGTAAGATCAAACCCACTTATTAAACTAGAGTGATCACGTAATAGAAAAAGGAAAAAAACAAACAAACAAATAATGAGAAACTCAAGAAATGAATAATAAATAACTAATGTTTCCATTTCATCATATTTTATTATGTTCAGTGCTTTTCTGCTCAAGATTTTCCAAATATACAATTTTCAGTTTTAAGTCAAAGTAAAGAATAAGTCATCATTCAAGCTGAGAATGGTCAAAAGCAGGGGACACTCTAGAAGGTAACCCCTAGAGTTAGGTGTTTAAATTCAGTATTGACTCAAAACAATCTACACCAAATACCCATGAATACATTACATCTTCTATTACACCCTTTTCTACAAGCAACGCCATCCCAATTTATTATTTCATTTCATCTAAAGATATTGTCTAATTTGTTTTATTAATTTCTTCATGTTACAAATAGTCATAGAGAAATATTATTGGTGTGTCAATGTCATTCTTGCTCCACCAAGGATTGCAGAGGTGACTTTCGAAGTAAGAGTTATTATTCTGCCTTGAATTACTATCAACATGTCCCTAATATGGATTAATACATAAGCTAAAGCATCAATCTCAGCACCACATACAGATGGTAGTCCCTAATGGATGTTTTAGTTTTCATTTTATTCTGATTTCTGAGTTCACGTTTAGAGCAATGAATAAACGAGGCATTTAGCTCAGCTCTTCCCATTTAGTTAACCACAAATCTTCTCTCTATCTTTTTCTGAATTAATCCTATTTTGAGCTTCAAAGTAGCCATCAGCAATGCCTCAGTGAATGCCAAAGCAGTATGGTCGCCATCAGATGGGGGAAACATTTCAAGGAAATAACAATTTGATTTCAGCATTCAGGATACTATTGAGAAGTAAAAATGGGCTACAGAAAAGATTTTGTTTTACCGTTTTGAAGGAGTTCTATTTATTTCTTTACACTCTATGTTTCTGGTATAGTTTAGATATACTTTAACACTTAACCGAATTCAACAGTTCATTCGAAGGTCAGTCCCTCCTTCGTCACCTATTAAGTTACTACTGACTATGTAGCATCCAGATTCAAGTACAATCTCTTTGTGTCATATAGAAATTGAGCAGAATTATATTTGAGGGCTAGATCACAGTTGATATGATTTATGTTTTATCCCTAATGGGCTGGTATCAGATTTGCAGAGAATTTATATTCAGTTTCATATTATGCGGGTAGTTTAACAAGGAGACCTAAAAGTTATAGTAACAGAACAAATGTTTATTTTGTAAGATTTGAGTTTGTACTAATTTCAACTACCTAAAATAAAAATGATAATTAAAGCTTACACAGTTCTTGGGGATAAGACTCTTGTCTGTACTTAAAATTTGAGTTAAAGGTCATATTACCATAATTTAATTTTTGCGACTGCTGAAGTTTTGAGTTGTCATTACTCCAGTAGGCTTTTATTCTTTATTCTAAATTACATCTTTATTTTAGCATTTAAAGAATTTAGTTTATGTTATTAACCTTTTCTTTATCAAATTTAAAGAGGATCCAAAAGCTCAATAATAAATTGATGGTTTATAAATTGACATTAATAAAGTTGTTGAAATGACAAACTCATATGTAAGTAGGAATTGCTGTCAACATCTCACTCCTGTCTTACATGACCCACCATTTTAGAGCCCTAGATTTGGTCTATTTTAAATTTCACTTCTTCTTGCATATGGGAACAACCCATTTAATTTCTTCTGTACTTCCAAAGCTACTCTTATTGGAAAAATATATCATTAATAGCATTTTTGTTTGGACAACCATGGGTTGGCTGTAGGAAATAACATGATAATGACTTGAATTTTGGCTTAAAACTCACAAAGAATAGACTGTTTGATAAATGATCATTATTAGAATTACTATTCCGTTACAAGGACGGTCATATTTCTTTTAATTTCAACACTGGTCGAATAAAGTTACTTTCATGAACCCAGCACATGACATGTATATCGTCCAACAGTCAAGAAATCATTGTAGGTATCATTCAGCGTATTTAAGAGCATTGTTCAAAATAAGCCAAGTATTTCTCCGCAATTCTTCAAAATAGAATGATCATTATTTACCACTAACACCAAAACACATTGCTATAACAATGACCTAGGAAGAAAAATCTACGTTTATGTTTGCCTTGAGCTCGATGCTAAATGACCGTCTAGGCCTAGTCAGAAATACATCTACCTCACCCCAACAAAGGCCCAGGAAGTGCGAAGAAGGAGAAGGGAAAATGCAAGGGAGTTAGAAATGAGGAGGAAGAGTGAAAGGCTGCTTTGAAGAAGGATTGGCTAATAATCATGCATGCATATGTGTACAAGGATCATAGAAACATAAACACACGTTGTACTTAGCTACAGAGAAAGAAACCAGCATAGAGCTGAACGCTGCCATAATTAGGGAGGTTGAGGTGGATGGAATGTGACTGCAGGAATTGTGTGAAGGAAAGAAACTGTCATATTTAAAGGAACACAAATTGAAAGTAGAATTATTTTATTTTATTAATGTTCTGCATTAAAAAAAGAATTGAATGTGATATTATTGCAAATTTATAAAGGATATATGAATAACTTACTAAAATATTTTATTTAAAACATTGGTAAATTTAATATTTATCCTGTTTTATGACTTGTAATATATTTTAGTAACGCTCAAAAATGTTTTCTTTAATTTTGATGAAATGTTAATCCGTATTTTTCATTGGTTAGTGACTGTTAAGTCAAAACAGGCCTGTATTTTAAGAATGGCTACATGAGGGCATTTTTGTCACTTGTTTAAGGAAATGTCAATTTATTGTATGAATCAGAAAGAAGTGATCACAAAAATCCAAAATTATTAGAGTTATTAATTATTTTTATGGAAATAGTCTCTTCATGTAAGTAAACCTGATAAAGTATTAAATATTCAGTGAAGATATTCAAATTTTGAGTTATTGGTGAAACCTTCATGCATTTTATCAACCAAATTATCATTCTAGTTATGATTATAAACTAAGGGCATATTCCAAATCAAGAAACATTTTATTCATCTATAAAAGCACCCAATCTAATAAAGTTTGTACAGGGATTTCCAATAATTCAGGCTTGTTGTTAAACCCGAATACAATTCCAGTTTTCCGCTTGACCTCTCTTAGTAAATGAAGTTTAGCCTTCACTCTTCTATCAAGCCCAAATTAAAACTTTATCACATCAACCACCAAGGTAGTTGTCTCTGGATCTGAAGGTTAATTAGAAGCAGAAACCCAGTTTTAGTTCATGTATTTTTTTACAAGTTTCTAAAAGACACCTTTTTCCTTTCTAACTCTAGGGACTCAGGAGGCTTTCAATCTTGAATATTTGGTCTCATTGTGGGATTAAAAGGTCTGTTCAACCTTATTTTTTTTCTCGCGGTAATTGGAAGGTTTTAAAATATGTAGATGAGTTTATGTAAACATAGAAAATCTACCCTGGCAGCAAGGTTGTGTGTTTCTTTTACAACCACCCAACCCCTTTGCTTTCTTTCAAAGACTTACTTTCCTAATCTTCATTCTTCTTCATATTTATAATATGATATTCCAAACACCCCAAAGGACTGTCTATCTGAACTGGCCCTGTCACTTTTCTTTGTCTTCAAAGATAATGATGTTCAGACAGGAATATGTAAGATGAGCTCAAGGTTTGTAAATATATCCTAAACTTGAGGCTATTTGCCAAGTCAAGAGAATATGATGAACTGTAAAATAATAATAATAATAATAATAATAATAATAATAATAATAATAATAATAAAAACAGCAAAAATAAAACATGGCTCAAATTCCAAAAAGGACAGAGACAAAGGGTGGGGTAGGAGTAGCTAGTGGTTAGAATAGGTTATATTATTCTTCCAGAGGACTGAGTTTGATTCCCATCCCTCATATCATAAGGCTTACAAACAGCCTCTGTAAAAATATACTTGTATCCATGTGCACCTCGACACATTTACTGAAACATATAGAATACCCTAAAAGGTACAAGGAAGTTTCCACCCATGACACAGTAAGACAGTATAAATAATTTAAGAAGAATTTCATATTTTTTATGGTTACCAATGCCCCGACATTAAGTCGTTACATAGTTGAATGTGTTGTGAGGACAGAACCGTTTAATTGGTGAGAGAGAAGACTAGGTTGAACGGGATGATATCTGAATCCAGATAAAACTAGTGTACAATGTTATAAAATACAGATTATTAACTTTTCAAATTATCAATATATTGAATGGAAGACTTTATAATCTATATTAGCTTTGCTGTGTAAAATGCACCAAGGAGACCAGGATGTTCTTGTTCTTTTGATAATTCACTCAAAAGTTAGTATAAGTTCTTTTTTCAACCAATGGCACTAATATCAGAGAAAGTACACCATAAAATTATATATATATATATATATATATATGTGTGTGTGTGTGTGTGTGTGTGTGTGTGTGTGTGTGTTGTGTGTAGTTTATGCAATTGCAACAACAAGTTAATAGCTAGAGAATTTGCGGGGCCAACTGTGGGGTATGGACACCATACAAATTCTGACACAACTGAGAGTGGACTTTTGGAAGAAATACAGTAAAATAGAATTGCTGCAGAACCTCTCTGTACGTGGGGTTTCTAAACAAGAATGTTAGGGTTTTACTCACAATTTCTAATGTGTAGACACAGCCAGCAAATAACAATGAGATGGAAAGAGCAAGGTGTGTTTGACTGAAATATAAGCTTTGGACATTTGGTCTACTTCTAACATTGAGGAAAGAAAAGATCAAAGAGAAGAATTGTGTAGATTAAGGATACCAAAATAGATAAACTCAGATGTTAAATCCACATGGAAAAAAAATATCATTTATTAAAAGAATAACAAACTTGTCATATAGCCATTGTATAAGTAGAGTGCTGTGAAGTATTCATAGCCCTGAACCAAAGGTTTTTGTGAGTTTCATAAGACCTAATTACTTTTGCTCAGGTTACTATATCTACTGAGGAGAAAAGTTCAGACTCTCAGCACTTGGCTTAATACAGGATGTTAGTCGCTAAGGCAGTATTAGGAAACAAATGACTATTTAAAGGAGTCCAAAGCAGGCCAAGATAAGTTGGCTCTAGACTTGAACATTCTAACTAGCAATCCCTGAGCACAAGCTTCCAGGGAAAAAAACGTAGGTGAGGCTGTTTTTTTTGGAAAACATGAGATTGGGGAGTTTCCTGGCCAAACACTACTTTATGAACACAGAGGTTAAATAGCTTTATAACCTGCTATCAAGGTTCAGTTTTAGTAGAAGAAAAAAAGAGGCTGACAGAAATGAGTCTCAGGGAGAGAGAAATAACTGATAAAAGCCACACAGTAAATCCTGTCTAAGGTAAAGGTTTCAGTTTTTCCCTGGTGTCTCTGTCTGATATTATTTACAAAGGACAAAGCATAGTATGCACTACAATATGACCTAAAAGGTAAAAAGTAATAGCCAACAGTGAAAAGAGATTTGATAAGGTAAAAATGTCATTCAGATATTTTTATTTTATTTTTCTAAAACATTTATTAAGGAGACACCTAGCTGGGCAGGTTGGGGGCATGCCAAGGAACAACAGAGACAGAGAGAAAAAGGACAATTTAGCAAGGTGAAGAGAGGGGAGAACTGGAAATGGCTTTGCTGGTGAGAGGGCCTGAAGTCATGGTGATGTCAGGAACTTCCTGTTTCTGCTCTTTGGGACAGCTTGGGGCCAGTGTCCTGCAGCAGTTGTAGGCCTGTAAGATCTCTGAGGCGATGGGCCTGAGTTTTAGATTCTAGTCCTTTATCAAATCAGCCAGTCGCTGGTGACTGATGGGACTGGGAAAGCAGAAGAGCTTGGCTGGTAGTGGAGAGAATGGTGATTTAACTATTCTGCAATGGCATGAGCATTAGGAGACCTGATCCCCACCCCTTGCCTGGATGGCCCAGAGATTTAGGGCTGACTAACGACTATCATATACAGAACATTCATGCTTGTCCCATCAACATCTAGTGCCATCATGAACTAACTGAGTATGAGCTACAACCAGATCCAATTCACAGGATCTCCAAGAGGAGTCTCATGGATCCAGTACCAAGAGGTGGCAGAAATTTGAGGCTTGAACTGACCATGAGTTAATTTCTTGGTAAATTTGAACATTTCTAGGTAAAGTTGATTGGGCAAAAGGGCACTATGTAACATACACTGTAATTCCTGTGTACCAATTGAATTAAAAGATTATGGATGAGAATCGAAATGAAGACCAGGTTGTAAAGGCTGGTACATCACGGAATGTCGATAGAAGAACAGAAGTCACTCAGGTAGGCAAAGATTTTTCTTCTTTTATTTTTTCTACTGTAGAGAAAGTTACCAGCAGAGGGCAGATATGCAAGGACCGGAGAAATGAGGACTGTGAATAATGATTCAAATTTGTGATTAAAAAATGCTAATCAAAACAATTTATTATAAATATGCAAATTTATTTTTTTTTAATTTTAGAAATTTTTAAATTAAGGTTTTATTTCTGTGGTCTCTAATACTATTTTAGGGTTATTACATTTTGATTTATTTATGAATTTGATTTATACCCTTGGTGTTAGATTAATCCTTTTACTCTGTTTTTAATTGAATAAAATCATTGCTTATTTTCTCCTTCCTTTCACATCACCAGACTTCCAATAGGCTACTCCCTATACCCTTGGTATATATGCATATTCTACTTCTAAACATATAGTGTCAATTTTTTTATTATTTCTTGCCGTAGGTGCATTCATGTATCTGTGTGTGTGTGTGTGTGTGTGTGTGTGTGTGGGCGCGTAAATTGGGGTTTAACGGCTGACCAGTCTTATATATGATAAATCATTATGTGAGTACGTATTTCTGGGAAAAGCAATTTGTGCCTCCTGAAATTATTAATTGTTAATACATCTTATTTTTGTTTTGTTTGTTTTTTTG
Source organism: Rattus rattus (assembly GCF_011064425.1). Taxonomy (NCBI): domain Eukaryota; kingdom Metazoa; phylum Chordata; class Mammalia; order Rodentia; family Muridae; genus Rattus; species Rattus rattus. Next base: position 83,906,137 of record NC_046156.1, read on the forward strand.
TTTTTGTAGGAGTTTGAATTGGACCCCTGAAAACTACCTTTCACTTTAACGCTCTACTGACATCAGAATGCTTGGGGCTAGGTTTGCTGCTAGTTTGCATGGACTGTTTCACAGTGACCTCCTGGTACTTGGCTTACAATCTTCCGTGCCTCTTTGATTTGTGTGTGCCCTGCTGAGATGCAGGAGCCATTAAATGTACTTTAATAATATTCATATCTGGGGATTAACAGATTGTGTTTAACAGACTTGTAAGTGTACTCCATCTCTGGAAGAAGGGTTTTTAGTAGAGTTATGGAAGAGCTACATTTCTTTTTTTTAAAAATTATCTTGAGATTTTATGTATTATATCATACGTTATGCCCTTCCCCCCATTTCCTATAGCCTTTCCTCTTCCTGCTCATGTGGATAAAATCTAATTCCCAACCAAATCACTCCTACCTCCTAGCACCCCAGATTCCATCAATTTGGAAATGAGCCTTCACAGGACTAAGGGCTTTTCATCCCATTAGCTGGACCATGGGTGCATCCTCTGCTACATATATGGCTGAGTCACAGGGTCTCCGTGTGTACTCACTGTCGGGTGGATTTGGTCTCTTGGGAACTGAAGGGTTCAAGACAATTGTTGTTTCCGCAGTGGTGTTGCAACCCTTCATTTCCAGGTCTTCTTTCCCTAACTTTCCACTGTTCTCCCTTGTTTGTGCAATGGTTAGCTGTAAACTCTCATCTGTATCAGCAGGACTGGGCAGAGCTCAGATACACCAATATCTGGCTCCTACCAGTGCTACTTCTTGACATCAGAAATAGTAACTGGGTTTGATGTATGTATATGGGATGGATCCCCAGGAGGGGCTGCTTCTGATGACCTTTTCTTCATGTCTGTTCTCTACCTTTGTCCGCATTTCCTCCTGTGAGTATTTTGTTCTATTCTAAAAAGAAAATGAAACATTCACATATTTGTCTCTTTCTTCAGCTTTATATGATCTGGAAGTTTTAGGTATTCCAAGTTTAATAGTCCACTATCAGTAGGCATGCTATATGTGTTCTATTGTGACTCTGTTACCATTTGGTGATGATATTTTCTGTTCCATCCATTTCAAGAAATTTAGAAGTCATTGGTTTTAATAGCTGAGTAGTACCATTGTGTGGAACAAAATTACATTTTTCTGTATCCATTCCTCTGTTGAGGACATTCAGTTATTTATGCTTCTGGCCATTATAAATAAGGCTATGAACATAGGAGCATGGTTTTGTTATGTTAAGATTTTGGTATATGCCTAGGAGAGGGTATGAAGGGTCCTTAGGTAGTAAGAATGAAGTCCAGTTTTCAATTAACCACAGACTGATCAGAACACAAATTAACTTGTGCAAATCTCACAATGAGGAGTGTTCTCTTCTACATTCTTTTCCAGCATCTTGTCACCTGTGCTTTAATCTTAGCACCTGACCGGTGAGGGTATCTCAGATATTTTGATTTCATTTCCAAAGTCAAGGATGTTGAGTATTTTCTTTTGGTGGTGCTCTGCCATTTGTATTCCCCAGTCAGAATTTGTTGGTTTCCTTGAACCCTATTTTTATTGGGATTGTTATTTGATTTTCGGAATCAAGTTCTAGCCTTTTATATGCTATGTATAGTCTTGTGGGATGTGGTTGGAAGACCTTTCCCAATCTGTTGGTTTTTGTTTTATCCTTACGGGTGTGTTATTCGCTTTTATGATGCTTTTGCAATTTTAAGGAGTTCACTGTATTTGTGATTCTGATCTTAGAGCATAAGGTATTCTGTTCAGGTTTCTTCTTTGCATAGTGTTGAGGCCTTCTATTTTATCTTCTGTGGTTGGTGTATCGGTTTTTGTGGTGGTTCTTGATCCATTGGGACTGAGCTTTGTGTTATGAGGTAAAAATTGTAATTTGTATTTTTCTGCTGTTGACCTCAGTTGAACCAGCACTATTTGTTGAAAATTGTTTTTTCAATGCATAGTTTTAGCTACTTTGTGAATGAAGTTACTATGGGTGCGGTTCATTTTCAGGGTCTCCATTTTATTCCGTTGATTTACCTGCAGTCTCTGTGCATTACTGTAAAGTTTTTATCACTATTGCTCTATTTTGGAGCTATGTCAGATGGTAATTTCTAGAAATTTTTTGTATTGTTGAGAAATAGTTAATGTAAATGTCTATTTTGACAAAACAATCTGATTCAATGCAACCCACTAAAATTTCAACTGGATTCTAGAGAATTAGAAAAGAGCATTTGTAATTCGTATTTAGTTAGTAAGAGCTATATCGCATAAAAGAGACTTAGGGAATACAGGGACTTGTTCACTTAGCAATGTGGACAGACATCTTCTAAGGGGTAGTTGACTATATGAATCTAGGACCCCTTTAAGTTTTCCAGTGTCTCATGATCTAGGCTTTATATTCTTTATTACACTTAACTCCTCTTAAGTTTCAATTTTATCAGGAACCCTTAAGAGTAAATTTAACCTCTTATTTTTTCATTCCTATTTTCATTTTTAACTATTCTTCTTCTAATGAGAAACCTTCATGAAAAAGCATTTCTTAAACAGAGTCCATTTTTGAAGTTTCTATTTAATATGACTTTAAAAATTAAGATTTATTATCTACTTTTTCTTGATGATTTCTGTCTAGTGTTTTAGAAATTATAAAACATCATTCTTAAGTCATGGCAAAAGCTCTGTTTTTATATGGTTGTTATTCAATATTTTCATAATAGGAATTTTTACCATGAGGAGGCATGGTAACAGGACTTGTCCATATGATAGAAATAAATAAACAAGAAGAAAACGAGGCACTTTAGTTTTCCTTTTTGCTGTCTTTTTTTTTTTTTTTCGGAGCTGGGGACTGAACCCAGGGCCTTGTGTTTGCTAGTGCGCCTACCACTTAGCCAAATCCCAATCCCGAGGTACTTGTTTGTTGACATCAAAAAGTTTTGGTGAGCTGATAGAAAATGAAACCCCTGTTCATCTAGCCACCATGGAGAGGTGAAATGGAAGACTTCAACTAAAATTAGAGTTTAACAGGACTCCAACACCACTCCAGTCAGGCAAACATTTCTTGGCATCAGCACAGTGTCTGGGTTTGTGTTCAGAAGGGATGATCCTCAGGTGGGAAGTTTTATCCTTCAGTCTCTGTTCCAACTTGTCCCTGCATTTCTTTTGACATGAGTGAACTTGACTAATATTTTATAGGGTGTCCATCCTTCAACTGAGTTTGATATCCACTGGATATGTCTCACAGATTCTATCTCCGCTTTGTTAGGGTATTTGTTAATGTCCTCCCTCTTGGTCCTTAGGGAATCCCTTCTTGGTTCCTGGCATCTGGACTTTCTAGTGGCTACCACAGCAATTCTCCCACCGCTACACCTATTTTCAAATTCCTGGACCTTGTTACTTCTCTCCTTACATTCTCTCACATCTGTATTGGCCCTATTTTCCTTCCCTCTTTTTTCTCTCCTTCTTCCCAGGATTTTCTCTCTCCCCTCTACCTCAGAGATTATTTGTTCCCACTTGAGTGGAATGTAACATCCACACTGAAGACATTCTTCTTGGGATTCATACACGTCTGTCAGTTAACGTGTGTATTCTGAGCTTCTGCTTGGCTATTATCCATTTATCAGTGAGTACATACCATGTTTGTTCTTTTTGACCGTGGAATGTACCTTGCCTTCAATCCCTTTCTGTGTTGAAGGGCGCCCGTTCTTTCAGCTTCTGGCTATTATAAATAAGGCTATGAAAATACAGGAGTATTGGTCCTTGTTTGAAAGGACATCTTGACCATATGCCCAGGAGTGGTATATTGGTTCCATGATAGAATTATTTCAGTTTTCTGAGGAAACCACCACAGAGCTGGATGAATAGATGTGGATGTACAGAAATAAACATACACTGACATTGAGACACCCAATGGAGATTAGTAACTTAAAGTTTCTGATTCAGCCATCCCAATTAATCAACATCCCTCAAACTAGTGGAAAAACTGTCCTCACAGCATATGAAGATACCTTGATGAAGGCTTCTCTGACTTAACAAACATAACCAATGAAGAAAACAGAAACAGAAATCCATTCAAAATTAAAAACATATTTTAGATTGGACCTCTTGCACTTTCTCGGTCCCATACTTAGGAATTCTCTCCTTTGTACTTGTGACTGTGATCTAGAATAGTCTTCTCCTCTGTAGCTCCAAGGTCAGTTTCTCATTCAGCATATGCCTCTTCCATGTCAGGAGTCACTTATGCCAGACTCAATCATGAGCTGTGGAACTTCCCGCCAGCACTTAAGTACCTCTGAAGGCCAGAGATTGCCTTACTTCTGGGAATATGGAGTCTTTCTTCCATGCCTCCTTACTAATTATGCCTGGCAAGAATTTCTTCTAGTCTAGCACTTCAAGTTTATTTTATAATGAGCTTCTCTAGGTTACTAGAGGAAAAATTTCAACTTTCCCTTTAAGGCCTTGTTATAATCCTTTCAGTATGGTACTATCTCTCTCCCAATATAATACCGATTATGGCCCAATCACAGCCACCCATAGTCTGAAGTCATTATCTCTTAAACCAGTTCATTTGACAAGTAATCCTGTATTCTCTCCTTTCAAATGTCATCGTTTTACCTTTGACCTAGATATTTATTATGATCATTGGATGTAAGTTCTTGGTGATGGGAAAATGAATACAAAAAAAAATTAAGCAATGTTTATAGGCTACAAAAATCTATCCTAAACACGATCAGAGTCCATGCACAAAACTACATTATTTATGTGTTAATATATTTATCAATGTGAATTACCAAGACTTTTCATTTGTAAAAAAATGAATAAAATATTTTTAAATCAAAATAAGATAAAACTGTAAGGCAATTTTAAAAACGTGGCTTAAAAAACCATTCAGGTAGCAGATATGTAAAGTATGTATGTGATGTCTAAACTTAACAGTTTTTTCTGATGTACGTAGGAAGGAATGAAGATGAATTCACTGAGTTCAATGGAAAAAGCATTCATTTAAATTATCATCTCAAATCTCATTGATTTTTATTTTTCAGAACATCTTTTCTCAATAGGACTTTTAACTTGAATTTTCTTGCATTGTTTAGAAAAATTATTTAAGCTCATAGTTGAAACACTGGGCCTTTGAAATGCAAATTTTATCATGATTTTTCTCTATAATCTGGTATCTATTCCCTTAAAATGCAAATTTAGAGCATCATACATCAGCAGATAAAAGAGATATCTAGGTATTGGAATAAAATAAGTCATTAAAGTCTCACACCCTCCCCCCACCAATTTTAATAAAATCATTGCTCATATCATGTTCCATCTGCCAAAACAAAAATTGGATTTAGATATATTATAAAATCATAAGTTTTGTGTTTAGAGTTTGCTGAGCATGGCTAAAATTTTTAAATAAATGCTATGTGTTTTGCAAGATCTTTGATAAATTGTTTTTAGTTTTCAGTATACTAGCTTGTACTGGCTTGATTAAATACCTTCCTGGATATATTGCACCTTTTGAGGCTACATTGAAATTGAAATAAATTATCCTCCTAATTTATTTTAGATTCTTTGCTGATATTGCATAAAATATATATTTGTATATGTATGTTTCTTTTTCATTTTTACATACATTCTGGGATATTTATTAAGTCTATTCCTCTCTCTTTCTCTCTCTTTCTCTCTCTTTCTCTCTCTCTTTCTCTCTCTCTTTCTCTCTCTCTTTCTCTCTCTCTCTCTCTCTCTCTCTCTCTCTCTCTCTCTCTGTGTGTGTGTGTGTGTGTGTGTGCCTGTGTGTATGTGTTAGTGTTACTTTGTAAATTTTTGTGTATGTCATCATTCATTTTGGGCTTGGAAGATATTCTTTTAGAGGGCCCTAGTTCAGGTTCCTACACTCTAGCTAGAAGCACCACAATAATTCTAACTCCAAGGATCCAAATTTTCTGTCTTCCAGCTTCAAGGTGCCTGATATAATGTAAACATACACATAACCAAATGGGCAACCTATACACAATTAAAAATAATAAAAATAATTCTTAAAAAATTATTCAGCTTCAATATAAAAAAGTTAACTTACCTTTTCTGATTTAATATCCTTGTATTACAACTCTTAAGGCAGAAAGATTTAAATTGTTCAGCATTATTCTATTGTCTGTTGCCTTTTAAATGATTTTCTTTTATTTTTAAGATTATAATTAAATCATTTTCTCCATCCAAACCCTCCCATATACACAACTCCTTGCTGTCTTTCAAGTCCATGAGCTCTCTATCATTGTGTATTAACACAATGGTGACAATGGGGTATCTCCACACAACTCCTGTACCTTAGGCACACAGAAAATTATGGGAGATATGGCAGAAATATTGAAAGACCGAGGGAACCAGGACACCTGAACCTATAGAGTGTCTTCTGAATTTGACAAAGTAGTTACATCTATGAAGCCTCAACATGATCACCTAAACCAGACTTGCCTAAGGACAACACCAGTTGATGTGCCAATGAATGGGGAAAGGGAGCCCAAACTGCTCCCCTAGACAATAAAGCGACAGGCAATTGCTATCTATGTAAAGATTGAAGTATCTTTTATTAAGGTCTGAGCCTCCAACACACAATTCCAAGTGTGCAGATCTGAACACATGTAGATATATGTAACATTAAAATAGACTCAGTAAATTACAAGCCTATGTAAATGTACATATATGCATATACACATATGGATATATTAATGCATTAATGTACATATTGATATATTAATGAGCTAGTATACATATTAATTGAAAAAATGATGAATTTGAAAGGGACCAAGAGAAAGCATGGAAGAAATTAGAGGCAGAAAGGGAAAATACAATAAATTTCAGAAATAAACCTTTTACTACTTCAAGAAATTTCATGTTATTTTTAGTTTCACTGTGTATTCAGAATTTATAGTCAAGACCTGTCTCCGTTAATCCCTTTATACACAGCTCACTCGCCTTCCCCCAATAGACAATAAAACACAAAAGAAAGCAAATAGCAGATAAAGGAGCTTAGTCTATTGTTGCCACATTGAAAAAGGGAAAAAATAAATGGGTATTTGGACTTGAAAGTCAGTCTATCGTGTACGCTGATATAAACTTTCAGCTTAAATTATACTATATATAATTATACTATATATATATATAGTATATATACTATATACTATTATCTTTTGTGGTTTACTTTTGTATCTTTAAGAAATATTAAGTGTCTATAGTTTCAGTCTTCTATTATGCCTCCCATTTATCTACTTGTTATCTGTGTGTGTGTTTGTGTATATGTATGTGTGTATATATGTGTGTGTGTCAGAGTAAAACATTTTATTATTATACCTCTATTGTGCATCTTGAAGTCTGGATTGAGTTCAGTGTTACCAGACTTGAGAAAAATTATTTACATTTTTTACATCTACCCTGTAAATTACCCTTTTCAGGGTAGTCCAAATGATTCTAAAAATAGTGTAAATTATGATACGGTTGTTTGCCTCTCTGAAGGTGAAGATAATTCTCTACTGCTGCAAGCTTAGGTCATAAAATTTGAATTATTTTACATGCATCTAATAGGAAAGTCTGCTTTCTGTGGTACAGCTTCTACGGTAGCACTCAATGCTATGTGATCTGCCCAGTGAGAGAAGCAATTCATAGGAACCTGGACAACTTCCTGGAACTACTGAGGTCATGTGTCTTAGAAGGAAATCTACTACTGCCACTTTGCTAGACCAGTCTAACTCCCAACCAAATTTTCAATCATATCCTTATTCCCACAGGTAAGTGTGTTACCACACTCATTAAAGAAGTTTCTTTTCTACAATAAATAGAGACTACCAGAGTAAGCTACAACTGGACACAATGCACACATGAGCAGTTATTGGTAGTTCAGCCACAACTGATACATCTTTGTCCCAGCTCCTTCATCGGTGGGAACATTATAGAAGAGGCTACAGAAAATACCAGAAAGTCTGCTATGGCACAGTCTGTCTTAGAAAAGGCTGCATAAATAAGGTCTGAACAATGGCAATATCAATAGAGATGCTAATGCAGTGGGGGGGGGAATCTCAAGGAGTCACATCCATGGTCAAAGAATTAGAGATAACTGGTAACTAAGTTGAGAGGGAAGAATTAGTGTCTACTGAAGAAGAGCTCCTAATTGGTTGCCCAATACAAAACCGAAATCCCTAAAACTCTATACCCACACACAACAAAACTTCAGCAAAAAGATTCAGAAGGTTCCATTAATATATTTAAACATACACAAAATACATGCACAGACAGACCGAAACACATAGAAACAAACAAATGTACAGACACACAGACATTTAAATACACACACAAAGCAGTAGTAATTATGGAGGAAGATTCTGGTTATTTGAGAATGATTGGGAAACATAAAAGGAGATGGATAGATGAGCAGCAAACCACTGAACTGAGAATGGGACCCCCGTTGAAGGAATCAGAGAAAGGACTGGAGGAGCTTGAAGGAGCTCGAGACCCCATAGGAACAACAATGCCAACCAACCAGAGCTTCCAGGGACGAAGCCAATACCTAAAGACTATACATGGACTGACCCTGGACTCTGACCTCATAGGTAGCAATGAATATTCTAGTAAGATCACCAGTGGAAGGGGAAGCCCTTAGTCCTGCCAAAACTGAACCCCCAGTGAACGTGATTGTTGGGGGGAGAGTGGTAATGGGGGGAGGATGGGGAGGGGAACACATATATAGAAAGGGAGGGGGAGGGATTAGGGGAATGTTGGCCCGGAAACCGGGAAAGGGAATAACATTCGAAATGTAAATAAGAAATACTCAAGTTAATAAAAAAATTAAAAAATTTAAAAAAATTAAAAAAAAACAGAAAGAGAAGAGAAAAATGATGCAATTATAATTGAAATAAAATGGATATAAGAAGGGAAAAAAGAACTTAATTTTTTTTTTAGAAATTTCATGTTCAGTGAGTAACCTAAACCTCTTTTGTTTAATTGGTTATTTTATTTACATTTCAAATGTTGTCTCCCTTCCAGTTCTCCCCTCTGTAAACCCCCACTTTATCTCCCCCTCCCCTTTTCCTCTATGAGGGTGCTCCTCCACCCACACCCCCATACTAGCCTCACTGCTCTAACATTCCCCTATGCTGAGGCATCAACCCTCCACAGGACCAAAGACCCCCCCCATTGATGCCAGATAAGGCCATCATATGTAGCTGGAGCCATGGACCGCTCCAAGTGTTAGTGGTTTAGTCTCTGGGCGGTCTGGGTGGTCCAGTTGGTTGATACTGTTGTTCTTCCTATGGGGTTGATACTGTTGTTCTTCCTATGGGGCTGATACTGTTGCTCTTCCTATGGGGTTGATACTGTTGGTCTTCCTATGGGGTTGCAATCCCCTACAGCTCCTTCCCCTTACTCTTCCATTGAGGTTCCTGGGCTCAGTCTGATAGCTGGCTGTGAGTATCTGAGTCTGTATTGGTGTGCTGCTGGTTGAGCCTCTCAAGGGACAGCAATACTAGGCTCCGGTCAACAAGTGCTTCTTGGCTTCAGCAATAGTGTGGCAGTTTGGTGTCTGTATATGGGATGGATTCCTTGGTGGGACGATATCTGGATGGCCTTTCCTTCAGTCACTGCTCTATTTTTTTGTCCTTGTGTTTCCTGTAGGCAGGAACAATAGAGAAACAACTATTTCCCAAGAAAATGTTTACTGTGTGGTTCTAATAACTTATACACAGCTAAAGCTACATATGCATGTTTCTTGAAGTTTAATCTTTTCTATAAATCACAACACTGCTGCAGGCAAGGTAGAGTGAAGCTGAGAATTTGTCTCCAATTCTGTGTAACTGAACTGGCCCATTACATTTCTGTAGTACTCACAGTCCACTCACTCCAGATTACAGAGACTTTAGGGATTTTGTTGCTGTTGCTATTGCTTTAATTATAAAATAATATTAAATTTTGCCAGATATTTTTCCATAGCATTAGGATATATATGTGTGGTCTTTCTACTTTGTATTCCATGAACTAATTGTATTGCACTGATTTTTTTATTTTAGCGTGAGACCAGCATTTTCTCCTTAGAATAAATTAAATTTCTATTTGTCAAACAATATAATGATATTAGTAGCTGATAACATTTGGTCAGAGCTATATGTATATTTACTATAACGGTTATCATTGTATGCATTTCTTACAATCTTTTTACATAGAACTGAGGCTGTTTTAGTGAATCAAGGGATTTTCTACTAATTATGAGATTTTTATGAATTCATATTTAAATATTTGATACAATTTGATAAAGGTATTTAGTCTTACTATGTTAATATGAAATGCATTTGTGTTTCTTTATGGAGATTGTCATGGAATCAGTAGCAAGCTTCTTATATTTCATATGTGAAAAAGTCAAATAATTCTTTTACTTTATGATATTTTAGAGATTTGAGTCTATAAAACTATCTGACATTGGACAGAGTATGAGGATAGTGATTTATAAATTTATAAGTATACAAATAAAAGTCACAAAAATATGAAAGTTTTAAAAAGTGTATAATTGAAATTCAAATTCTTTCCCCATAAGAAAGGTTATAGGTGAACATTGTAAAGCATTATAGTGGAAAGTTATTGATGTTATGGTGCATTGATGAGTATAAAAGGCCCCTCTGATGATGATTGGGCACTGCTCCATCTATGCTTATAGAAGACTATCATTAAGAATCATTTCAGTGATTGATTTTTTTCTATCCTGAGTCTCTAGGATATCCATTTTTCTGTTCCTTCTGTTTATCCAGTTAGTATTGGGTGTGGATTCCTTCTCATGGTTTAGGCCAGTCATTGGTTGGACACTCCTACCAGTTCTATGCCTCCATTATACCAGCACATAGTTCAGGCAGGATAGATTGTAGGTGGAGGGTTTTGAGGCTGGAAATTGTTTGCTTGCTCGTGCAATCATTTGTCTAACTGGGTTACCTCATCTATCCCTGAGAAGACGGTTTCTTCCTACTCTTACTGCAACTTTTTATGCCTTTTTGAGTAGTTATCCTTGGGAGAAATGCTTCTTTTTCTGAAGTGAAACAGAAAAAGAGTGGATCTGGGGAACAAGTGATGTGTGGAGGTTACTGGGAGCAATGGAGAGAGGGGAAACTGCAATTGTGACAGAAGAGAATAAATAACAAAATTTCAGCATGGTAATTATACATATATATTGGATTGTGTGTTATATTACACATAAGGAAAAAAATCAGTTTTTAAGAGCAGTTCAAAACCGTGTGGATTTTTACATTTCATTTTCAGATTGCTATGGAAGGATAGGAAATCATTATCTAGTTGGCAAGCTTTGCAATTTTCTCATAGGAACTGAATTTGTGATTACAGAAATGGTCAAACATTTTCATATTTCACAGGCATATACTTATTTTATTGATGGCTCATCTAAGGGTATAGGACAGATTCATGGTCCAGATATTCATCACTATATGAAACTTCATTTTTCTCAGGCCAACAGGTAGAATTGGCTGTTGAGAATAATCTATTATGGTTAATTCATAAATCCTTAATATTGTTTCAGATTCTGTTTATGTTGTATTCTTATTTGCAGCATACTTATGCTCATACTTGTGCATACTGTACCCTCCCTGTCATCCAGACATAATTAAGTATGCATTAGCCTGCCCTATTCTTACTTCCTACTTGCATAGGATATCATAACATTTCTCTCCATATGAACAGGCTTAACATTCCAACATGATACCAAAACTATTAACCAAATGATTTTCTTATCAAGATAGTCTCTAAATTTCTGTAATCGATATAATGATATACCAATTGTAATGGACATAATTTGGATCCTTGTTTTGATGGCAGAGTATTACAGATAATATTTATTATATTTGTAAATTATTTGCTTATATGACACTCATACATCTAATGACAATGAAATCTATCTATAACATCACATACTAAAATCACTCTGGGTGTCCTGCAATTAAATATAAAAATGGGAAAGATGTCAGAACATGGTGCAAAAATGTAGTCCTGTGAGGAGAATTCTGAGTGTTTGTGATAAAAGTACAAGGAAACAAGAAAGGTGAAAGAATGAAAGAAAAAGAAAAAGAAAGAAAGCCATATATTTATTCTGTGAATGTGTTCCACGTTCCTCCCAGGTGTGGCAGATAGAAGTGAGTTTAATTCTGATTATTTCTTAAATTGGTTATTGTTATTTGTTTATGTGACTTTACAAAAAAACAAGTTTTGTACACATGCACCTAGCCAACAACTAGGAACCTGCCCTCGTGAGTGTACATGGACTCTTCTTAACCTACAGAGTATAAATGGTCTGATGTTAGCTATTACATGATACCTTGGACAATTTCATTTATTAGCTGTATTCTTCCAAGTCCCTCCACCAACTACAGAGGTAAAAAGAAAAAATAATGGCCATGTAGAATATGCTAAGTTAGTCTTAATTAAATTAGTTAAATTAGCTTAGATAATCATGGATAACAAATTTCTTTTTTTAAATTTTCCCCATCTTTATTAAATTGAGTATTTCTTATTTACATTTCAATTGTTATTACCTTTCCCGGTTTCCAGGCAAACCTCCCCCTAACCCTTCCCCCTCCCCTTCTATATGGGTGTTCCCCTCCCCATCCTCCTCCCATTACCGCCCTCCCCCCCACAATCACGTTCACTGGGGGTTCAGTCTTGGCAGGACCAAGGGCTTTCCCTTCCACTGGTGCCCTTACTAGGAAATTCATTGCTACCTATGCAGTTGGAGCCCAGGGTCAGTCCATGTATAAGCTTTGGGTAGTGGCTTAGTTCCTGGAAGCTCTGGTTGGTTGCCATTGTTTTTCATACGGGGTCTCGAGGCCCATTCTCAGTTCAGTGGTTTGCTGCTGGCATTCGCCTATGTATTTGCCATATTCTGGCTGTGTCTCTCAGGAGAGATCTACTTCTTAAATGGATAACAAATTTCTTAAATGATTCTTTTGATCCAATTTTCAGCTAATACTGAAGGAATCCTGAATGTTTAGCTAAACATGTCCTTAATGTTCACCAAATCTCTTTAAAATCTACCTCAGTCTCTATACAAGGGTCCTAAACATGCCCAAGGTGACATATTTGCATATATGCTTTTGTATTCCGAAAAACATGGTGGAGTTTTTCAGTTTCCCAATGGATAACTCTCTTTGAGCTTGTTTTTAGCATTGTTGATTAATCGTTTTTAAAATTACATTACTATCTTTCACAGAAAAGTACAACATAAACATTTTCCCATTTATAATTTTTACAAAGTTTTGTGGGGACAGACCCTTAGTTTCTGATGCAAATCAAACAAAAGCAAGATGTTTTTTAAGTTGAGAGTTTTAAGAAGTCACCAATTAGATCATCCCTGCAAATATTCATTCTCTGGACTTGCTTTTGAGATTCAAACATATATCATGCTTCTTTTCATATGATTTTAAAACATTTACTCTTCTAATTTTCCATCATTTTATTTTACTGATTCAGCTATGTAGCTTTTTCAAAAATGTAGTATCATGCCAGATTTTAAGCTACAAAGCTTAAACGGCCCATACCCACCATCCAATTTGAGAAGCACAAAAGGCACTGAGAGCAACTTGGACTCTATCATAAGGCCCTATAGCAAATAAACAATAGAAACAATCTGCCCAGTAAAATGAAAATCTTTTTTTCTTCAGCTATCTCTCAGGTTCTATTAAGCCTTTTGAAAAACAGTATTGTCAATTGTTTCTTAACTATCAAATTATCCTTTTCTTCATTTCCTCTATCACCTCATATTTTTCTTATGTTACTTTTTTAATGGTCATGTTTGTTTTCATGGTATATAATTACTGATAGAACTGTTTTAATTTTCTTTATTGCTTTGTTACTGGAGATCAATTTTAGGGCATTAAGCATGTCAAAATATAGCTCAGCCACTGCGCTACATCTTGGCACATTATCCTCCCTATCCCCTCTTTTCCTCTCTCACACATGCTCCTCACCAATCACTTATTCTCCATATTTGGTCAGGTTTAGGACTGATCGAGTTATATATAAAGGTGCTTGTTGTCGTTGTTTTGTTATTTTGTTGTATTTTATGTTTGATGAATTAATCATATACATCACCTTTCCGTTATGATTTTGAAATTTAAGCCACATGATCCTCACAGAACTCTTTCATAATTATAAAATGAACAATTATTATTGTCTATAAGAAATATAAGAAATACATAAATGACCAATATTTTAAAGTATATTCATGGAGTCTGTATATTTTGTTTTGGGCATGCCTTATACTGTAATAATTTCAAACCTACTCCTAACAGAATGAAATGACATGGTCTCATTCACTTCTGCAAACACCCTTTCACAGTAGAATCTATAAAACCTGTGTTCAAGTGGTTTGTTATTGTGTGTTTGTGTATATGCCTATTGGTTTATAGGGCGCTCACTACTGGGATTCTATGAGGAGGCTAGAAGTAGACATTCGGATGTATTCAGTTGATTCTATTTCTTTTTGAGAGAGGTCTCTCACTGAAAACCATTTCATTGTCATGGCTAGACTGTTGAGGGAACTCCACCTGAGAACCAACAGAGCTTCTGGGACAGATGCATATCCTGCTTCAAATCTTGTGTGAGCACTGAAGATACAAACTCACATCCTCATGTTTGCATAGAAAGTATTTATCTAAGAACCCTCTGCCCTGCTCCTCCAGTACGTTATGGATGAGGTCTTTAATGGCTGCATGTCAATTTACTTTAGCAGGCAGAATTGACTTTTTACCATTATATATAATCTAAGTAACAGGACCAATTACTACATGAAAAAGAATGTAATGAAATGAAACAATAAATTATAAGCTCTTACTGAAGAGAAAGATATCAGTTGTAGATCTTTTCCAAAGCAAAATCCTCATGTACTGAAGTAAAGTTAATCTTCACCCTATCTAGTAATGCAACTCATGTAAATGGACTCTGACATTCAGGGTCAACAGCTGTCACAGCCAGATGGCCCTTAACTTGAAAGTAGTTAACATGTTCTCAGGTGGTTATATTGCTTTAAATATGTTCCGGTATAGTCTGTCCCATTTTTGTTATACTCAGTAGTTACTGAACATTTAACTACTTTATACAATCAATTTAATTAAGGCAACTTTAATGAGCAATAAAAATCTGAATGATTGGATTCTGATGGCTTGATGTAATTCCTACCATGGAATCTAAGCCTTCTAGTCTTAAACCTTGTGTGAGATCCTGCTAAGTCAAATACATTAAAGAATAAAAGAAAACATTCTTTACTTTTAGGGAACCGGCTTTTATTTAATACATTGACTGGTCCATAAAGTAGGAAAAATTTAAGTTTCAAGATTAACATATAAAAATGAGGGCTTCAGTACTATTAAGAATAGAAACACTTCGTAACATTACTAGCGCCCTGCGCGCTCAGCTAAATCCACCCAGCCTCATGTTTTCTGAGAGATATGTTTGGTTGAACTCCTAGATTTGTGTTGACTGTGTAGAATTTCTTCCTTCAATCAGGAATACAAGAGAGGTCATGGTATGTATGTGAGAATCTAAGCCTCAGGAATGCTAGAAATTTCACTTCCTTTAAGGAATCCCGATTTTCTGATATGAGAACATTGACCCAGAATAGCAGTGAAATTGGTTTGACAACGAGAGCAACTGGATTCAACAGGTTATCTCCTTATACTTATGAATCCAGCCAACGCTAACAGCAAGGCTTTTCTGGTGGAGAAATTCTGCGATAAAAATGTTTCCCTGATATTACCTGAGCCCCTAGTCCTCTCTGATTTTTCTAAACACATATGGGAGTAGAAAGCGGTCTCTTCTGTAGCTAAAGTCAGAAAGTCCATATTGACTTTTACTAGGATAAAAAGATCTTCTAGATTTTTAATTTGAATCAGTTTTATAAACATTATTAATTATATAAATATTTTATGTGAAAATTTTGATCGTAAAAATCTAGGTCAAAGTTTCCTGTAGTCATGAAGTATCTTTTGCAAGAATTTTTCCCGTGTTCTGAAAACGAGTGGCATGATGATATTATTATATCATAAATTTTTATTATAAAGTGACTAACAATAAATTGTTTACATAACACACCTCTTTTCACAAAGTAGCTTCAAATAATATTTTTGAGAAATTCCCTAAAAAGGAGATGATGTGTCTACTAACATGTTCAAGATGCTTTCATGAAAGGATTAGTTAAAAGCATCATACCTTGCAACTGAGGTAGTTGTGAAAGGAAAGGTAGAGGAACAATGTTATATATAATGTCAGGCACTAGGAGAGAAGATTGGAGAATGCAAACTTTCTACTCTAATTTAGATTTTCTGCTATTTAACAATGTTTTATTAAAATATGAGTACATCTGCTGTTGGTGGTAGTCATTAATTTACTTCATTTTGTTGCTTTTTTCTGATTAAACACAGTCTTTCTGATCAGCCCAAAAGAAGTGGCATGGAAGTCTTATCCTCTCTAACTGGTTATATGTATATTTCCATTTTTATATGATATCATATAAAATGGAAGTTGAATATACACATGTTCAGTCCTATGCATTTTTAAAAAGCAAAAAAATGCATACTTCTGATTGTTAAATACACTTATGAAAATGATGATGAATTTTTATTGTTTTAGTTGTTTTTTTCAGAAGGTGGTAATATATTGTGTTAAAGGAACTATCACGATAACCTTTATTTCAAGGATAATAAATATCGAATTTATAGACAAAGCTCTCAGGAAATTTGATGTTAGTCAGCCCAGGAAGGCTGCTCTTCTTTCTTTGCAGTCATCGGCTGAGACTGCACCCAACCCTCCTGACAGTGCACAATGCTCTGGCACCTGTGTCCCATTCCCCAGTTTGCCTTTCCCTTTAATACTTATGATCTGAGATGTTTTTAAATGATCCTAACCCTTCTGGAAGCAAGCATTTATGCAGTATAAAATCTCTTGAAAGTACCCAGTGCATTCTCTGTCATACCAGTAAAAATTCAGTGCTCTTTGCCTTTAATCTTTTCCTTCATCTCAGTATTCCTCTAAATCATTTCTTCTAAACGCACCCATGTTGTCTCATCTAGTTCAATGCTCTTGAGAGATGCAAGATCTTGGTTTGACTCTATCTTAAGAGAACCTTGACCTAAGGATGAACTTGAGTTAACTAACAAAATTGGCACCTGGCACCTGTTTCAGGTTACTCCCCAACAAACTGGCACCTTCAAGTTACAAGCCTGCCCTGGCACTCCAATTTCCCAACCACCAATCAGGAAGAAAAGCAGAAGTTAAGTTCTGGTTTGGCTCCCAAAGCAACCTTTTGATTAAACGGCAACTGAATTTCATAATAGCCTCCCAGTTAGATGTGTGCCAGGGTAAAACCCACAGCTTGCCTGCCATTTTTAAAAAAACATTGTCCTGCTGAGCGCTGAGTCTTCACCCTCCTGCTCTGCTGTGTCAGGCATGGAGATGGCCCAAGCTTAAGCCTGTATTAAGGATCCAAGTGTGACTGCCTAATCAGCTCCTGGGTGGTCTTTCATGGTTTCAAAATGGGTTAACACTTCCCCAACCTGAAAACATTTCTAACTGAACATCTTTTTCTACTCCTTATTTCTCTAGTTGGCATCCTGACTATCCAGTCCCTTCCTCAAAATTCTCAAGTCAATCAAATTCTTAACTTTTTTTTTAGTCTATATTTACTGCCCATATGCATTTTGATACCTTCTCTGTTATCACCTATATTGAAAATTTGATACATAGAACAGCATTGTCAGATTCTTTTGTTGTTTCAAGACCTACTTCTTAATACGTTCTCCTAAGCAGTAAAAAGTACTCCCAGAACATCTCAAAAAGTGAGTAAGTAAAAATTTTAATGTTCTTTATTCCGTATATATAGAAAAAGTATACATTGTTTGTTACTCCCTTTCTAGTATTAAAAAGTCATATACATTCTACCACCCAATTAGTTTAAAATCAATTTTGTTTAGCTCCCAAACCATTTGTATAACTCAAAAAATATTGTGATTTGAAACCACATAATTCCTGAGCTATCCACAAGATGTCTCTGATAAGTGTTGGGCCTCAAAACCAAGCTCCTCACTGGCTACCTTCCAGCTTAGATACTCTAGTTCAGGACTGGCCTTGGTATATTGATGAATTATCCACAAAGCAGGCATGGTTTGCTGATGAACCAGCTCCTAACTGTGAATTCTGAAACCACGAAATGATTGTTTCATGAAATGATAGAGAAACGGCAACCCTGGACATGGTCTTTAGTAGCACATTGCTGTGTATTCAAGACATGGCTTCTCTAGCCTCTGTATTTTCAACCACTGGCAAGAGAATTTGAGGTTCTGTGTGGCCCAGGCTCAGTGACCTTTGATTTCTGGTACTGTCATCTGGGAACACACAGGCCTGACTGTCAATATAAGACCTGTACTCAAGGACCCCCTTGCTTGTATGAGTGACATCCTCCAAAAACCACAATAACGGAGAGACTTCTCAGAAGATGTTGCTCAAAGCTTGCAAGCTTCTGAACCTTCCTTACTAGAACACATTCCCCAGTGGAACCCTGCAGCGACATCTCTACTGAACCAACTGTTTTCCTTTTGATGAAATGTCTGTTTAACTTTATATCAGCATATTATCATAAGGGTGTTTACATAAATGAATGAGCATGCTATAAAGGCAGATCTTGTGTGGACAACTACTGGGTGACAAGAAGCTTATATGCTTTCCACACCAGTGACTCTTATTTATTAAGTTCGTTGAGTCATCTGTAAGTTTTCAGGCAAACCAGGCCCTCTCCCTTCAAGGTTCACAGTCACTCTTTCCCCTCTGCCAAGCAGATGGCATGTCTCCAGTCTTTCCCCTCAGCCAGAGCTCTTTTCAAAAGCCAGCACACAATATAAAAGGAAGGTCCCTGAGCACATACAATGTACATTTTTTTTCTACCATTAACACTGTCATTTTATTTCTCATTTTGCTTCTTTGATTGTATGCAAATAATGTTATTAATTGTTTCGATGTGTTTATTAATTTACTTTAAAACTAGATTATATAAGGCTATGGAGTCTCTGTAAGCAACAATCTACCCTCTCTCCTTTTCTCTCTTGTTGTGTTTGTTTGGTTGGTTTTGTTTTAACCTTACTTTAGCTTTCTTGTTTCAGCATGGCCATTCAATAATTAATTATCAGGTGAACAAAGGCCATTAAAAGCTTATTTCTCCCATGTCTTTGAAAGAATGGAAGAACAAAACAAAAGCAAAGCCCTTAGAAACTGCAAAACGCTGATTTGTGATCTGAGAAATCTGCTTGGTTATCTATAGAGCTCCTTATATATCATTTTGCCTCTTGCAAAGATCTTGCTCTAGGCTTGGAGTCCTTGCGTTATTTTGTTTTAGACTGCTCTTTTCCACACTTTTGCAGATTCCATTCATACCCTCTTGATAATCCTTTTTAGTGTGCTGTTCAGCTAGGTGAAGAGAAATAATTCTTGCCAGCTTTGTCTTCTGTTTAATTGCTTCAGGTATAACAATGACCCTAGAACAAGATCCTGAAACCAAAGTTCTGCTTTAACTCCAGACTTTGTAATCTGAGTCCTGAATAAATCAACCTGAGCTTCTAGAGCTGCTTCTAGTTAAGTACAAATGTAATGATAATAATAATAACAATAATAATAATAATAATAATAATAACAACTAATAATTGCAACAATAATAGTAAACCTACCACAAAGAATCTCTGATTCTTTCATGCTCAATGAACTCAGTAGAAAGTAACAAAATAAGAAGTCAAAAATATTGTTGTTTCTACCTTACCACTAAATACCTGCTAAATTTAACTCAAAACATTATGTAACTTACCAATATAGTGCTATATCTTTTGAATAACTTACTGAATGACTAACAGACAGCTGGACCTGCCACAGTCATTTTTACTCAGCAAATTGACTTGCTTGCAGTTTTCTTCTATAATGTAGGAAAATATTTTACATGGCCTATAATAGATTACATAATTAGGATTTCAATCTGACATCAAATTTCCTCCTAAGTAACTACCAACTATAGAATATTTTTCAAATAACTTGCATATTTATATGCGAGTTAATTTCATAAATAAAATTTGAACTTGATTGATATTATTCATGGCTCAACATACTTTGTCTTTAAATTTGAGTACTAATTATTTTACTATCTCTAATACTTTGATCTTCTCAATGACTTAATTCAAATCTATGTCTTCAGAGTATTTTTTATATTTTTTCTTTATTATACTGTTTTCTTTTCCTACCACATGTTCACATATGATAATTTACTGCCAGATATACAGCTCTACTATTCGGCCTTCTTCCTTGTTTTGTATATTAATTGGGATTGCCCACAGTCACCAGCTTTCAGCAATAGTCAATTCTTTTCATTTTTTCTGACCTCTAAAGTTTTATTTAAGTCCCCTCTCAAATACTTTGAGCTCTTTACATAAATATATGTTCATAATTCTATTGAATTTTTAAAAAGAATTTAATTTCTTTTTCAGTGATTTGACTGAACACCCTGTGAAAGGTACTGCCAATACAGAGGATGTTCCTTATTGACTGTACAAATTAATGGTCCTTGCATAGAAAAGATAATAGATTTGATTGTAGATTCTTTTTAAACTTTTAAGGTTAACCACTAAGTTAATTAAACCTTCCTTTGTCCTCTGTCAATATATTAATGTGGGTAATACTCTTCCTTCTTAAACACTGCTGAATTCTCTCAGGCATAATTTATTCCTGTTCTGCAAGCTGAAATGCAGATTCTATGACCTTCTCTTTCCCCTAGTGACTTGGACAGTTATTTAAGTCACTTATGGTTATTTAAGTGTCAGATTATATTATTCTCTATATTTGCCCCATAGGACATTGAGAGAGATACCTTAGGGTCACACATCTCACAGAATTGAAGGAAAAATTCACAAAATTGTGTGAAACATAAATGGATAATACATGGCAAGAATCTTATTTTGACTATATCAATTATAAAATCTTTTCCTAATGCAAAAGAAAACAGATGCTAAATCCAGGTGACTGATGATGAAAATAAATTTTTTAGATAAATAAAGTAAATCATGCTGTTTAAAATGTCAGGAAAATGTGCATTTTAACTCCAATGTCCCATGAATGTTTTATTGCCTCATTACATAATAATCAAATAAATTAGTTACAAAATATTAAAATAATTTAAAGTAATGAAATAATACAGCACAATCTACTAAAATGTGCTCATAGATTTTGACTCTTGAGATATCCACTTGGTTTGAATTATCTTAACACTAAAAATAAATGAACTGGATAACTCAAACAGGCTTGTTTACATTATTGCTAAAAGATAATGCCTTATTAAAATAATGGAGTACACATAGCATAATAAATGTCCTTAGTATATTTATCAGTACATAAGGAGTCATTGTTAAGAGAAGGAGTGGGTTTAAAGAAGTTATTTGTGAAAACATACCCAGTCTATAATATCTTTAAAGTAAATGAGTAAGCCCTTCCAGGGGTCTTTCTGATCACATGTCAAACCCTCATCCTGTTCTAAATGGGAAAGGAGTTTTGGAGAGTTCACACAGGTCATAGAGTCTCCAGTCAGGATCTCTGCTACTGCAGAGAGGACAGTTTGGGCATAGGATGTAGTTCACATATTATCCATTACATTAACACCATGTTTATAAATCAGTAAAGGCTAGAATAAGATTTGAAAAAGACAAGAAACCATGCAAAGGAGATTGCTCCATACTCAGACTGGCTTTTGATGGTGAAATTCTGACCTTTAGCTGATGAGATAGAACTCTTGTGGGACTTGAGAGGAGGAGATAAAAGCATTTGTGAAGGCAAATGACATGAATTATTAGTGGTTAGAATTGGACTGTAGTGGATAGATAGCCTGTTAGGTAGCCCCCAATTAAGCATCTTCCCCATAATCATACTTCACACAGTCAACCCTTTCTTCTAATCAATGAAAGACTGTTTAGGCAATGCAATAGCACTCTGTGATTTCTTAAGAATATAATACCTTGTCGTAGTCTATATCTCTTTGCTGTTTTGATAAGCTATATTTTTCTGTTTTGATCTATTATAGGGAAATTACATAAAAACGCAATGAAGAAGATCTCCACTTTACAGCCAGTAAAATTGAGATATTCAGGCATTCAATAAAATAGAAATTCAATTTTACCTACTCTCTTATATAGATAGAAGTGGTACTACAGTAGATCTCAGACACGAAGCAATGGCCCAGGTTAATCTCTGTGACAATAGCCCAGGTTGATCAGTGTTTCATAGTCTTGAGAAACCTGAAGCAAATTTATGATGTAGTAGATGGTACTATGGTATACTTTGATTCCCAGTCCATAGCAACAGTAAAACAATAAATATATGTTTTCTAAGTCACATGCTAATATAACATTTACATATAGAAATTTATAATGACTGAAATTGGGATTCATTTTAGTTTGCTGATTTATTTTTATATTACACATAAATCAAGTTCTTCACATGAATATTATATTTTGAAATTAAGAAACTGACAACATGTATTTATCTGGTTAAAAACCAAAATAAATGAGTATAAATTTCTTTATTAATCAAGAAGTAGTTACCAGTTTAAAATATGCAGATACTCTGTGTTTTGTCCTTCTTTTGAAAATTAATAATTTAATCCAAGCACAAATTGGTCAAAGCTCATGGTGTTTCATTGCACTTTGTGGTAGAAATGATAGATTTTCTATAATATGAATTTATGGGTCTGGCTTGTAACAAGAGGATTGCATGACACACCATTTCTGTAAGTAAATGTAATGCTAAATCAGTGGTATTTGTTCTTTAAAAAGGGGAACATGAATATCCTTGGCAGGGAATAGGGAGGTAAAGTTTAAAACAAAGGCAGAAGGAACACCCATTCAGAGCCTGCCCCACATGTGGCCCATACTTATACAGCCACCCAATTAGACAAGATGGATGAAGCAAAGAAGTGCAGGCCGACAGGAACCGGATGTAAAGCTCTCCTGAGAGACACAGCTAGAATACAGCAAATACATAGGCAAATGCCAGAAGCAAACCACTGAACTGAGACCGGGACCCCTGTTGAAGGAATCAGAGAAAGGACTGGAAGAGCTTGAAGGGGCTCAAGACCCCATGTGAACAACAATGCCAACCAACCAGAGCTTCCAGGGACTAAGCCACTACCTAAAGACTATACGTGGACTGACCCTGGGCTCCAACCTCATAGGTAGCAATGAATATCCTAGTAAGAGCACCAGTGGAAGGGGAAGCCCTGGGTCCTGCTAAGACTGAACCCCCAGTGAACGTGATTGTTGGGGGGAGGGCGGTTATGGGGGGAGGATGGGGAGGGGAACACCCATATAGAAGGGGACTGGAGGGGTTAGGGGAATGTTGACCAGGAAATCAGAAAGGGAATAACAATCAAATGTAAATAAGAAATACTCAAGTTAATAAAGATAAAAAAAATCCTGCTAAGACTGAACCCCCAGTGAACTAGATTGTTGGGGGGGGCGGCAAGGGGGGGAGGGTGGGGAGGGGAACACCCATAAGGAAGGGGAGTGGGGAGGGGGATGTTTGCCCGGAAACCGGGAAAGGGAATAACACTCGAAATGTATATAAGAAATACTCAAGTTAATAAAAAAAATAAAGATAAAAAAAAAAATCAGTGGTATTTGTGTTTAGGGATTGTTCTCTGCCTGCAACACTTCCTTATATGCTGCCTCTGTGCTTTAGATTTATTCAGTTCAGACCCGGTTTTACTTAGGCAACCATACCTATAGTGTGAATGTGCAAATATTGATGTTTATATGAGGGCATCAATCTCTACCTTATTGTGTTGGGAAAGGATTTCCAGCTAAACATAAGGCTTTCTGTTTTTTTCTATCTGCCCATCCATCCATCCATCCATCCATCCATCCATCCATCCATCCATCCATCTACATGTATCTATTGGGCCTGACAGGCCTTCAGTAAACCTTTATGATCTTATATCTGTATTCCACCTCCCACATCTACTATGATGATGGAGAACCGAACAATGATTCAGAGCCATCTCCCTGGCACCATATTATTATTTATCAGTCCATTAATTCATTCACATTACATTGCTAGAGATCGCATGCTTTACCATACAGATATAGAGGCAGTGTTTTCAAGAAGTTTAGCCCATTGTGATAGCTAACTGCTGTGTTTGAGTGGAGATAAATATACCCTCAACATTTTTTGCACTAACTAATAAACCTCTTTTAAAAAAGACAACAAAAGCAATTATTCTATTTTTTTAAAGACCAATTTAAATTTCCTTATTTCTGAAAGAGATATAAAAATCAAGGTACAGATTAGCTAGAATAAAGCTTCATAGATTATAAAAAGAATTTCCATTATTTGTATCAACAACATTTACATATATATATATATATATATTTAATAGTTGCATCAGTAAAGTGAAGGGTCAATTCAGAGTAACCAAATGTGTGTATAGATATTTACATCAGACAAACCAGGAAATTTGCTGGGAAGAAACTTTATATGCTTAGACTTTTCTACATTTTTTGTGAAATTTCACAAATAAATAAGCAATCCCAATAAATTTAAGTGTAAGATACAGATAACTCTCATGAAGTCTCTCAAGGTATTAAAATGCCAAGCGGAATCTTAAACCCCCTTTCTCTTCTAAGTTGCTTTCCTATATAACAGTGTGCATTCCTAAGCACACAAATTTTTAACTCTGATCATTTTGCTCACTAAGGCCTGGATATAATATGTATTTGTTGGATGAATGTTAATCTTCCCAGTATAGGAAATCACCATGAAAGTAATCTAGCCAATTAATACAATGCTTAAAACACAACTAAAAGGAAATTAAGAAGTAAAACTTCAATATCAACAGACTCTTGAAGAGAGGATATTTGAATACTTATCTACTGAATCACACTTGATAGCAGGCTAATTGTAAAGAATGAGAACTGAGTAAATATAAACAATCTTTTAAACATCTTGATCATTAACAATTTTACAAAAGAGATGTGATTGTAAGTGTGCTGGCTTGTTTTTTTTTTTATTTTGTTTTGTTTTTGTCTTTCTTCATGTAAATTTGACAAGAGTCATGTGTGAGGACAGAACCTCAATTTAGAAAATGCCTCCATAAGATGGGCAAGACAGTAGGACATTTTTTTAATCAGCTATCAATTGTGGTAAGGGCCAGCCTACATGAATCATGTCACCTTAAGGCTGGTGGTCCTGCGGTGCTATAACGATGAAGTCTGAGCATACCACTGAGTAGCTCTCTTCCAGACCTTTGCATCAT
This sequence comes from Rattus rattus, assembly GCF_011064425.1. Taxonomy (NCBI): domain Eukaryota; kingdom Metazoa; phylum Chordata; class Mammalia; order Rodentia; family Muridae; genus Rattus; species Rattus rattus. The sequence goes on from NC_046156.1 coordinate 83,931,493, forward strand.
TTCCTGTCTCTAGGGTCATACCGAGTATGAGTGCCTGATCTGACTACCTTAGATGTTGAATTGTGAAATGCAAGTGTAATAAAAACATATCTTGATGTAACAACGGTGGCTTTGGCAACATTGTTTCATCACAACAGTAGAAACCATAATTAAGGTAAAACCTGAAATTCTACCAAGTGGCTTTACAATACTAATAACACGAAGAAATTAGGGGATAAACTAAAACCCTGATTCTTTGGGACGTGGGTCATTATAAAGGGAGGTTGATGGGTGAGCTGATAGAGACAGGCAAGTTATTCAACTGTAGAATAAAAGTTCACAAGATATTAATCTGTACTGCGGTAGTCACTCACTAATGTGAAGTGGGAGAAAATTGCCATGGAGATAATGACAAATCATCTGGTAGAAAATTATGGCAGCCGCAGTAAAAAAAGAATGTATGTCATCAAAATTTGAAGATGAGTATCCAAAAAAAATCTCATTAGGTATCATTATTTCATTAGAGAGTGCCATTTTCTTTGATATTGTATTCTGCCAATATTGAATTATCAATTATTTAGCAATTTCCATTTAATACACTTTATCACACAAAATTTCATCTAGGGCTATATATCCCCCATGTTCCTGAGTATAAAGACAGGGGAGAGGAGGAATGGTATAAGGAACTGTGGGAGAGGGGACCAGGAGGGGAGCAATGGCTGCACTGTAAAAAAATAAAACTTAAAATAATTATTCCAATCACTAATGCCATGGCAGGATTATCTTTTAAAATAATAAAAAAATGATAAAACCAAACATGTATTTTAAAATAATTATACATATACCACAATTATCCAAAGCCTTTTACTAAACCTTGAGTCTTCCTTTCCTTTAAAACAATGGGGTTCATATGGTCATTTTATGCTCTAGCCCTCTTTTTGTCTTTCTCGTTGGAGGTTACAAAAAACACATTCAGTCATTTTATATTGTCAATGAGGTCACTAACCCTCTCCACATATGGCCGCTTTGACATTATAAGAAACATTACATAAGTCAAAGGGTAAACCTCAAAGCAGTGAAGCACAGGAGAAGGAGGTTTGGTCCTCAGCCATGTGATACATAACGCAGCTGCTATTAAGAAGGAAAATGGGAAAAATGGTTTTAAAAAATTACATGAATCAAAAAGAAACATTATTTTAAAGTACGAATCACAATCAATTTATATGAAATTTCCTGGGAAATGTAAGTGACACATATTTTATCATATTACTGACTAACCACTAACTAATGATATATTTGTATTATTATCACAATTATAACAGAAGTAAGATATTAGATTAGGCAGGATTGGGTGAGTATTAGTTGATACAGTGCTGTCCTAAGAGATTATATGCATGAGAATCATTTGTTTGTTAGGATCATGATGATTTCTCCATTGCATGAGAATTAAGTATATATGGGCAGAATTTCAGACACAAAAGATCTTAGAGATGCTATATGGTCTTTAATTACATAGAAAAAAAAAGAAAATTCCAGAAGCTGTAGTGGATTTGTATTTGGGAGAAATACTGGTAATCAGAATTACAGTTCAGTGAGGTTGCTTTACATTTAATTTCTAATTAAGACTAGAAAAAGTTATTCTCATGGGCTCTAGACTAGAGTGTTTAAAATATCAACATCTTATATTAAACAGCATTAATTACCAAAATAATGGTTATTGTTGTTTTATATGTCATCATCTGTAACTAATGTAGTTATGTTTAAACCTTTCTCCCTTTTGATAATATCTGTACATTCTGCTTCACCAAAGATCCCACCCTGAACTGAGTATTCAGACTGACAGCTTACTTCCTCCATCCACAGCCACTAAAGAAAAAAAAATTGACCTTTGACATGAGAAAGGGAAAGGGTTTTCCACAGTCCAAGTACATTATTGAAGGCACTCATCTTTCTAGGGAAGATATATCAGAATTTCTGCCCTAAATTTTTGGGATTTTGCAATATTAATAATGGTCATTTCTCTAGAGTAATTGTGTGAGTCTAATTGCATATCATAGATAGTTTTTGATCTCTAAAGGCCTTTAGGTTTTTCACAAGCTATCCTATGCAATTGTCATGCAAATTTAATGTTCCACTTGATGCAAAGCAAAAATACCTAGAAGATGAGCTCCTGGGCATGCCTGTAAGAGATGATCTTGATTATGTGAGTTGAGGTGTGAAGGCCTTCCCACTGCCTTCTTAGTGGGAAACCCCTAGAACCTGAGATAGGATGTACAACTCCATAGAAAAGGACAACAAGAAGAGCTTAAACACACACACACACACACACACACACACACACACACACTTCTTAATTTATGTCTTCTGACAGTAGACTCAACTTAACTAACCTCCTCAGCCTTATGAAATATATCCTTGAATGATATCCTAACATAAACACTTTCCCTTTAAGTTGCTCTTGTCAGATATTTTATTAGCAACAAAAGAGTAACTTTGAAATCCCTGTACCAAATTTCTTCCTCAATTCTCTGTTGTTTTGGTGTTAATTTTCATATCAGTGAAACAAGTAATGAATACCATCCTTTGTTTAGCATTTCTAGTATGAAACAGATGTATTACAATGTGATGAAGTAAGGAGATGCATTATAAGATACACAAATTGCTAATCATTAAATCATTAAATACATCACATCACGTTAATGTTATTCACTATGACTCATGAAAGCAAAGCTTTACAAGGTACTGAAGAGCCGTTGTATTGACTGCAGTGGTATTCTTTCTATGTCTCTGAAATATCCATTTATAGTACAAATGCTTGGGATGTAACACCAGAGATTATATGTACCTTTGTCTGGGCTCAGAGATTTTTGATTTGGTTAATTGTCAGGCAATTTAATGAAGTATGATTCCCAAACCCACTTATTAAAACTAGAGTGGTCACGGCCAGGAAAAGGAAAAACAAACAAACAACAACGACAAACCCAAGAAGTGAATAATAACAATTCAATGTTTCCATTTTATCATATTTTATTATGTTTAGTGCTTTTCTGCTCATTGATTTTCCAAATATTACACAATTTTCAGTTTGTAGCTGTGCATTGTCATCATCCAAGCTGAGAATGTTCATGCCAGGGACACTTGTGAACAACTTAGAGTTAGGTGTTTTAAATCCAGTATTGACTCAAAACAATCTAACCAAATACCCATGAATAACATTACATCTTCTATTACAATTCTCTTTTCTACAAGCAACGCTATCCTAAATTTTATTTATATTTCATTTCATCTAAAGATATGTCATCTAATTTTGTTTTACTTAATTTTCTTTCATGTTACAAATAGTCAAGTAGAGAAATATTATTGGTGTGTACGAATGTCATTCTTGCTCCACTATGATTGCAGAGGTGACTTTCTGAAGTAAGAGTTAATATTCTGTCTTTTAGAGAACTACTATCAACATGTCCCCAATATGATCAAATACACAAGCTAGCCATCATAATCCTCAGTACAATCACATACACAGATGGTAGTCCTAATGATGCCTAGTTTTCATTTTTATTCTGATTTCTGAGTTCACTAGGGAGCAATGAATAAATGAGGGTATATTTAGCTCAGCTCTTCCCATTTAGTTAACTACAAATCTTCTTCTCATCTTTTCTGAATAATCCTGCCTTGAGCTTTCAAAGTAGTCATCAGCAATGCTCTCAGTGAATGCCAAAGGCAGTATGGTCGGCCACCAGATGGGGAAACATTTCAAGGAAATGTCAAATTTACTCCTAGCATTCAGGATACCACATAAAGTAAAAATGGCCACAGAGGATTTTGTTTTACTGCCTTGAAGGAGTTCTATTTTATTTCTTATGCACTCTATGTTTCCCCTGGTATAGCTCAGATATACTTTAACACTTAACCGGAATTCAACAGTTCATTCAAGGCATTTTCTGTCCCCTCCCTTCTGTCACCTATTTTTAAGGTTATCACTGACTATAGCATCCAGATTCATGTACAATTCTCTTTTGTGTCATATAGAAATTGAGTTAGAATTATATTTTGAGGGTCAGGATGTTCTACAGTTGATGATATGATTTATGTTTTATCCCTAATGGGCGATATCTAGATTTGCAGAGAGAATGATATTCAGTTTTTACACAGGTGGGTAGTTTTTCTATCAAGGAGACCTAAAAAACAGAACAGAATAAGACAATGTTTTATTTTGTAAGATTTGAGTTTGGTACTTTTCACTCAACTACCTAAAATAAAATGATAATTGTAGCTTTCATGACAATAAGCTCTGGGGATAAGACTTTGTCTGTACTTGGCACTTGAGTTAAAGGCTCATATTACCATACTTAATTTTTTATGTGACTGCTGGTTTTCTGAGCTAAGTTCATCATACTTCCATAGCAGTATTCTTATTCTACTCTAACACATCTTATTTTACATTTAAAAAGAATTTAGTTTTATGTATTATTAACCTTTCTTATCAAATTTAAAGAGGTTCCAAAAGCCCAATAATAAAATCATGATGGTTTATAAATTGACATTAATGTACACAAAAATGACAACCTTCATTTAAGTAGGGAATTGCTGTCAACATCTCACTCCTGTCTTACATGACCCACCGTTTTAGAGCCCTAGATTTCAGTCTATTTTTGGAATTCTTTGCTCTCTTCTTTGTGACACTGAACAACTCATTTAACTTCTTCATACTTCAGTTACCTTATTGGAAAATGAAGATTAATAATAGTATTTTTGTTGGACACCATGAGTTGGCTCTAGGAAATAAATATGATAATGATCTTGAAATTCTTGTCATAAAACTCACAAAGTACAGACTGCTTGATAAATGATCATTATTAGAATTACTATCTCAAGCATAACATTTGTCATATTTCTTTAATTTCAACACTGGTTTGAATAAAACACTTCTCATGAACCCAGCACATGACATGTAGTATCGTCCCAACAGTCAAGAAATCAATAGGTAGGTATCATTCATGTATTTATGAGTATTAATTTAAAATAAGCTGCGATTTCCTGCAATTCTTCAAATAATGATCATTATTTACCACTAACACCAAAAACACATTACAATAATGACCTAGGAAATAAAATCTGGTCATGTTTATGTTTGCCTTGAGCTTCAGATGTTAATGACTGTTCAGGGCTCAGTCAGAAATAAGACATCTACCTCACCCTAACAAAGGCTCAGGAAATGCCATGAAGAAGGAGAAGGGAAAAATGTATGAGTTAGGAAATGAGGAGGAAGAGTGTGAAAGGCTGCTTTGAAGAAGTGATTTGGCCATTGCAATCGTGCATGCACATGTGCACATGATCTGCATAGTGAAAACATAAACATACACGTTGTACTTAGCTAGAAAGAAAACTAGCATAGGAGTTGAACGATGCTAACAGGATGTTGAGGTGGATGGAAATGATCACAGTGAATTGTGTGAAGGAAAGAAACTGCCTATATTTGTATGCAATTTGTCAAATTGAAAGCAGGAATTATTTTATTTTATTAATGTTCTGCATTAAAAAGAATTGAATTATATTAATGGGCAAATTATATGATATATAAATAACTTACCAAAATATTTTATTTAAAACATTATAAATTTGGTATATTTATCCTGTTTTATGACTTAATACTGCATTTTAGCAACGTCTTAAAAATGTTTTCAATTTTGATGAATGTTTGTCCATGTATTTTTTCATTGGTTATGACTGTTAAGTCAAACAGGCCTTTATCTTGCTAACGTCATATGCTGTGAGGGCATTTTTGTCACTTGTTTAAGGAATGTCAATTTATTGGGGTGGCTGAATCAGAAAGTTGAAGTGACTATGGCAATATCTAAAAATTGATGAGTTATTAATTATTTTTAAGGAAGAATTTCCTGCGGCAACCTGATAGCATTAAATATTCAGTAAGATATTCAAATTTTGAGTTGGTTATGAAAAACCTTCTTATGGCTTTATCAACTAAATTATCATTCTAGTTATGATTATAAAACTATAAGTATATTCCAAATCAAGAAACATTTTTATTCATCTATAAAAGCACTCAATCTAATAAAGTTTGTGCTAGGATTTCAATAATTCAGGCTTGTTGTTAAACTCTAATTTCAATTCTAGTTTTTCCATTTTGACCTCTCTATAAATGAAGCTTGGCCTTTCACTCTTCTATCAAGCTCACCAAAACTTTTATCACATCAACCACCAAGGTAGTTGGTTCTTGGATTCCCAGTTGTTAACTAGAAGCAGAAACCTAGTTTTTAGTCTAAGGTATTTTTTTTACACAAGTTTTCGAAAAAGACACCTTTTCCTTCTAACCTAGGACTGTAGGAGGCTTTCTGACCCTTGAATATTTGGTCTTCATTGTGGGATTAAAAGGTCTGGTTCAACCTTATTTTTTCTCGTGTAATTGGAAGGTTTAAATATGTAGATGAGTTTATGTGTTACAGAAAATCTACCCTGTATGTTATGTGTTTCCTTTTTATAACCACCCAACCCCCTTGCTTTTCTTTCTAGGAAAGACTTTACCTTCCTAATCTTTCATTCTTCTCTCTCTTGTCATTTATAATATGATGGCTCCAAATGATCTCATGACTGGTTTATCTGAACTGGCCCTAGTCACTTTTCTTTGTCTTCAAAGATAATGATGTTCAGACAGGAATATGTAAGATGAGCTCAAGGTTTGTAAATATATCCTAAACTTGAGGCTATTTGCCAAGTCAAGAGAATATGATGAACTGTAAAATAATAATAATAATAATAATAATAATAATAATAATAATAATAATAATAATAAAAACAGCAAAAATAAAACATGGCTCAAATTCCAAAAGGGATAAGAGACAAAGGGTGGGGTAGGAGTAGTCAGTGGTTAGGAATATGTTTATATTATTCTTCCAGAGGACCTGAGTTTGATTCCCATCCCTTATATCATAAGGCTCACAACAGCCCTGTAAAAACAGTACTTGCATCCATGTGCACCCTCGACACATTTACTTGAAATGACACATAGAATAATTTTCAAAAGGTATAAGTGAAGCCCACCAAGGACACAGTACAGACAGCAATAATTCTATGGGGTTAACTTCCATTATTATTTTTTTATATTAGTCAATGCCCTGGACATTAATGCTACATATAGTTGAATGTGTTGTGAGGGTATTTTCAGAACTGTTTAATTGGTGAGAGAAGACCTAGGCTGAACGGGATGAGGTCCCGAACCGCATAAAACTAGTGTGCTAATGTTATAAATACAGATTAGTATGTTAATCTCTTTTCAAATATCAGAATATATTGAATGGAAGACTTTATAATCTATATTAGCTTTGCTGTGTAAAATGCACCAAGGAGACCTAATGTTCCTTGTTCCTTGATAATTCACCAAAGTTAGCATAAGTTCTTTTTCTAACCTTAGTTCTGCACATTCAATATCAGAGAGAAAGCACATCTACAAATATATATATATATATATATATATATATATATATATATATATGTGTGTGTGTGTGTGTGTGTGTGTGTGTGTGTGTGTGTGTAGTTTATGCAATTGCAACAACAAGTTAATAGGCCAGAGTAGTAATTGCAAAATAACTCAGGGCATATGGACAATTACACAAATTCTGACACAAAATCAAGAGTGGACTTTGGGAAGAACACAGCAGTAAAATAGAATTGCTGCAGAACTCCTCTGGTATGTGGGTTTCTAAAACAAGAATGCTAGGTTTCATCTGACAACTTCCCACTAATGTGTAGACACAGCCAGCAATAACAATGAGATGGAAAAGAGCAACGGTGTGTTTGACTAAAATATAAGCTTTGGACATTTAATCACTTCTAACATTGGAGGAAATAAAAGACCAAAGAGGAAGAATTGTGTGTATTTATGACATCAAAATGTGGAGACAAACTCAGATGTTAAATCCACATGTTGAAAAAAAAATACCACGATAAAAGAATAAACAAACTCTGTCACACAGCCATTGCAAGGCAGAGTGCTGTGAACATCTATAGCCCTGAACCAAAGGTTTTTGTGAGTTTCACAAGGACTCATCACTTCTTGTTTAGGTTACCATATCTACTGAGGAGAAAAGTCTGCAGGACTCCTCTGGCACTTGGGTTTCTGACACAAAGATGTTAGGTCACATACAGAGTTAGGAAACAAATGACTATTTAAAGGAGCTAAAGCAGGCCAAGATAAGTTGGCTCTAGACTTGGAATATTCTAACTAGGCAATCCCTGAGCATGCTTCAGGAAACGCAGGTGAGGCTGTTTTTTGGAAACATGAGATTAGAGTTTCCTCCTTGGCCAAACATCACATTTTATGAATACAGAGGCTAAATAGCGTTTTATAACCTGCTATCAAGGTTCAGTTTTAGTATATAATAAAAAAAAAGAGGCTGAGCAGAAATGGAGTCTTCAGGAGAGAGAAATAACTGATAAAGCCATTAAGCAGCAAATCCCTGGTTCATAGCAAAGTTGTTTTCAGTTTTTCTCTTGGTGTCCTCTGTCTGATATTATTTTTACAAAGGACAGGTAATAGTATACCACAATATGACCTTAAAAGGTAAAAGTAATAGTCAATGAGGAAAAGAGGTATTTTGATAAGGTAAAAAAATGTCATTCAGATATTTTATTTTATTTCTTTCAAAACATTTTATTGGCAGAAGCAGAGAGACACCTAGCTGGGCAGGGTGTGGCATGCTAAAGGGAACAAATATGAAGAGACAGGAGAGAAAAAAGTTGAACAATTTGTATGCTATGAAGAGAGGGAGAACTGGAATGGCTTGCTATGAGAGGCCTGAAGTCATGGTGATGTCAGAACTCCTGTTTCTGCCTTGGGACATGTCAGGGTCAGTGTCCCTGCAGTAGTTGGGGTCTGTGTTGATCTCTGAGAGCTATACTGAGCTGACTCGGTCCCTTACCAACCACAGCTCGCACTGATGTGGACTTAGGAAAGCAGAAGAGCTGGCTGTAGTGGAGAGAATGAAGGACAACTAGCCCCAATGGCATGAGCACAGGAGACCTGATCCCCACCCCTTGCCTGGATGGCCCAGGAGAGCTAGTGGGCTGACTAACTCACTTATCATACAGGCCCACATCTGGCGTTTGTCCCACTGGAACATCTATGCCATCTATGAACTAACTGAGCATATGAATGAGTCAGTCCTGTGAGTCCATAACCACAGGATCTCCAAGAGGAGTCTCATGGATCCAGTACTAAGAGTGTGGCAGAAATTTGAGGCCTTGAAACTGACCAGTGACACTTTGCAATGAACATTTCAGGTAAAGTTGATTGGGCAAAAGGGTATACTATGTAATATACACTGTAATTCCCAGTACCACTGAATTAAAAGATTATGTGATGGAGAATCGGGAAATGCGGAAGACCAGGTTGGTAGGTTGGTACATTGGCGGAATGTCGATAGAAGAACAGGTAGTCACTCAGAGGGTAGGCAAGATTTTTTTCTTTCTTTTCTATTTTTCTTCTAATTTTTCTTTTGCAGAGAAAGTTACCAAAGTAGAGGGCAGATATGCAAGGACTGAGAAATGAGTGGGACTGGGTGAATAATGATCTGAAATTTCCAAAGATTAAAAAAATGCTAATCAAACAATTTATTATAAAGAATATGCAAATTTATTTTTTTTTTAATTTTAGAAATTTTTAAATTAAGGTTTTATTTCAGGGTCTTGAATATTTTATCTTAGGTATATTACTTTACTTATTTATTTTTAATTCAGATTTATGTCTTGCAGTGTTAGATTAATCCTCTTTTTGCATTTGTTTTTAATTGAATAAAATCACGTTATTTTCCTCCTTCCTTTCACATCACCAGACTCTCCAATAGGCTACTCCCCTTATACCCTTGGCATATATGCATATATTCTACTTCAAACATATAGTGTCAATTTTTTATTATTGCCGTGTGTGTGTATCTGTGTGTGTATCTGTGTGTGTGTGTGTGTGTGTGTGTGTGTGTGTGCGCGTGTAAATTGGGTTTAACGGCTGACCAGTCTATATATGATAACCAATATGTGAGTGCATGCATTTCTGGGAAAAGCTAATTCTGTGCCTCCCAGAAATCATTAATTACATACATCTTTGGTTTTGTTTGTTTGTTTTTCTTTTGTTTTTGTAGGAGTTTGACTGACCCCTGGAAAACCACTCTTTTCACTTTAACGCTTCCACTGACATCGTGAATGTTTGGGTCAGGTTTTGCTGCTATTTCCAGTATGGACTGTTTCACAGCGGACTTCCTGGTACTTTGGCTTTTACAACGCTTCTGTGCCCTCTTTTACTATGTGCCCTGGGCTGGAGATGCAGGAGCTACGATGCAAATGTGTACTTTTGGGCTGGGCTATTCATGATCTGGGGATTACTAGATTGTGTTTAATTGTGACTTCTATGTGTTGCACTCCATCTCCTGGAAGAAGGGTTTTCTTTGATGAGCAGGAAGAGCTACATTTCTTTTTTTAAAAAAATTATCTTGGAGATTTTATGTATTTACATTACACAAGTTATGCCCTTCCCCCCTTTCCTATAGCCCTTTCTCCCTCTTCCTGCTTCTATGTGGATGTTCCCACTCCCAACCACCCACTCCTACCTCAGCACCCTGGCATTCCACTAAATTTGGGAAATGAGCCTTCACAGGACTAAGGGCTTTTCATCCTATTGAGGCTGGACCATGGCATCCTCTGCTACATATATGGCTGGAGTCATAGGTTCCTCCGTGTGTACTCACTGGTCGGTGATTTGGTCTCTGGGAACTCTAATGGGGTCTGGTTGATTGATAACTGTTGTTCTTCCTATGGTGTTGCAAACCCCTTCATTTCCTTCAGTCTTTTCCCTAACTTCTCCACTGGGTTCTCCTTGTTCAGTGCAATGGTTAGCTGCAAACTTCCTCATCTGTATCAGTAGGACTCTGGCAGAGCCTCTCAGGACACACCAATATCTGGCTCCTATCAGCAAGCATTTCTTGACATCAGAAATAGTAACTGGGTTTGATGGCTGCATATGGGATGGATCCCCAGGAGGGGCTGCTTCTGGATGACCTTTTCTTCAGTGTCTGTTCTACTCTTTGTCCCTGCATTTCCTCCTGTGAGTATTTTGTTCTCCATTCTAAAAAGAAAAATGAAACATTCACATATTTGTCTTTCTTCTTCAGCTTTATATGATCTGCAGTTTTTTTCTTAGGTATTCCAAGCTTTTGGGCTAATATCCACTTATCAGTAGGTACATGCTATATGTGTTCTATTGTGACTGGGTTACCTTACTCAGGATGATATTTTCTAGTTCCATCCATTTCCCTAAGAAATTTATGAAGTCATTGGTTTTAATAGCTGAGTAGTACTCCATTGTGGAAATGTACCACATTTTCTGTATCCATTCCTCTGTTGAGGGATATCTGGGTTGATTACAGCTTCTGGCTATTATAAATAAGGCTGTTATGAACATAGTGGAGCACGTGTCTTTGTTGTATGTTGGAACATCTTTTGGGTATATGCCCAGGAGAGGTATAGCTGGGTCCTTAGGTAGTACTATGTCCAGTTTTCTAATGAACCACCAGACTGATTTCCAGAATGGTTGTACCAACTTGCAATCTCACCAACAATGGAGGAGTGTTCCTCTTTCTCTACATTCTTTCCAGCATCTTGTCACCTGAGTTTTTAATCTTAGGCACTCTGACTGGTGTGAGGTGGTATCTCAGAGTTATTTTGATTTTCATTTCCCTAAAGTCTAAGGATGTTGAGCATTTCTTTGAAGGTGCTTCTCAGCCATTTGGTATTCCTCAGTTGAGAATTCTTTGTTTAGCTCTGAACCCCATTTTTAATAGGATTATTTGATTCTCTGGAATCAAGTTCTCGAGCTCTTTGTATATACTATATATTAGCCCTATGGGATGTAAGATTGGTAAAGACCTTTTCCCAATCTGTTGGTTTTTGTTTTATCCTATTGACAGTGTCATTCGCCTTAAGGACGCTTTGCAATTTTATGAGGTCCCACTTGCTGATTCTTGATCTTAGAGCATAAGGTATTCTGTTCAGGAAAATTTCCTCTGTGCCTATGTTTGAGGCTCTTCCCCATTTTATCTTCTATTAGTTACAGTGTATCTAGTTTTATGTGGTGGTCTTTGATCCACTTGGACTTGAGCTTTGTATAAGGAGGTAAAAACGGGTCAATTTGCATTTTTCTCCATGCTGACCTCCAGTTGAACCAGCACCATTTGTTGAAAATGTTGTCTTTTTCCAATGCATAGTTTTAGCTACTTTGTCAAAGATCAAGTTACCATAGGTGTGCGGGTTCATTTCAGGGTCTCCATTTTTATTCCATTGATCTACCTGCCAGTCTCTGTACTAATACCATGCAGTTTTTATCACTATTGCTCTATTTTACAGCTTAAGGTCAGGGATGGTAATTCCCCCAGAAATTCTTTTATTGTTGAGAACAGTTAATGTAAAATGTCTATTTTGACAAAAACAATCTACAGATTCAATGCAATCCCCATCAAAATTTCAACTGGATTCTTCAGAGAATTAGAAAGAGCAATTTGCAAATTCATTTGGAATAGCAAGAGCTATATTTCTGTGTGGGTATAAAGATATGACTTAGAATACAGTGGGGAATTGTTCCGCTCTAGCAATGTGACAGTAATAGATTCCCTTCTAAGGGCATGACCATAAGAATCCAGGACCCTTTTAAGTTTTCCAGTGTCTCACATGATCTTAGGCATTTTTATATTCTTTAGTTATACTTAACTCTCTTAAGTTTCAACATTCAGAACCCTTTAAGTAGCAAACTTAACCCTCTTATTTTTTCATTCCTATTTTCATTTTTAACTATTCTTTCTCTAATGAGAAACTCTTCATGAAAAGCATTTTTAAACAGAGTCCATTTTTTGAAGTTTCTATATTTAATATGACTTTTTAAATTAAGATTTAATATCTACTTTTTTCTTGATGATTTCTGTCTGTTCTAGTGTTTACAAAAATCATAAAACACTGGTTCTTAATGTAAAAGCTCTATTTTACATGGTTGTTATTCTTAACATTTTCATAATAGTGAGAAGTTTTTTACCATGAAGAGGTGAGCTATGTGACTTGTCCTATAAGATAGAAATAAATAAGAAGAAAATGAGGTACTTTGTTTTTTGTTGTCTTTTTTTTTTTTTCGGAGCTGAGGACCGAACCCAGGGCCTTGCGCTTGCTAGGCAAGTGCTCTACCACTGAGCTAAATCCCCAACCCTGAGGTACTTTGTTTGTTGATATCATAAAAAGTTTTGATGGGCTTGATAGAAAAATGAAACCCCAAGTTCATTCACTCATGGAGAGGTGAAAATGGAAAGACTTCAACTAAAATTAGAGTTTAACAGGACGGCAACACCAGACTCCAGTCAGCAAACATTTCTTGGCATCAGCAATAGTGTCTGGGTTTGGTGTCTACAGATGGGATGGATCCCTAGGTGGGGAAGTTTCTGGATGTCCTTTCCTTCAGTCTCTGCTCCAAACTTTGTCCCTGCATTTCCTTTTGACATGAGGAATTCTGGATTAATATTTTGAGGTGGGTGGGTGGCCCTATACCTCAACCGGGAGCTCTACATATCCACCGGATATAGTCTCTACAGTTTCTATCTCCGCTTTGTTGGGTATTTCGGCTAATGTCCTCCCTCTTGGGTCCTAGGAACCTCTTGGGTCCCTGGCATCTGGGACTTTCTAGTGGCTAGCAGCAATTCCCCCCTCCCACTGCTACACACCTATTTTCAAATTCCTGACCTGCTACTTCTCTCTCATATTCTCCCATATCTGTATTGACCCTCATTTTCCCTCCCCTTTTTCTCCCCCTCCCAGATTTCTCTCTCCCTCCACTTCCCAGAGATTATTTTGTTCCCACTTCTGAGTGGGACTGTAACATCCACACTTTGGTGTGATCTTCTTTCTTCTTGGGATTCATACGGTCTGTCAGCTGTATCGTGTGTATTCTGAGCTTCGTTTTGGCTAATATCCATTTATCAGTGAGTACATACCATGTTTATTCTTTTGTGACTGTGAATGTACCACATTTTCTGAATCCTTTCCTGTGTTGAAGGGCGTCTGGGTTCTTTCCAGCTTCTGGCTATTATAAATAAGGCTGCTATGAACATAGTGGAGCATTGGTCCTTGTTATATGTTGGAGCATCTTTTGACTATATGCCCAGGAGTGGTATAGCTGGTTCCATGGATAGAACTATTTCCAGTTTTCTGAGGAACCACCATGCCAGAGCTGGATGAATATAGATGTGGATGTACACAGCCAAACATAACACTGAGCATTGAGACACCCAATGGAGATGTTATGGCAAGCACTGTAGGAGGTGAAGGGGCTGGCAACCTCATAGGAAGAACAACAATATCAACCAATCAGACTCCCCAGAGTTACCAGGGACTAAACCACCAACCAAAGAGTACACAGTGAGAAGTCCATGGCTCCTCTAGATATTTAGCAGAGGAGTGCCATCTGATATCACTTGAAGGGAGCCTCTTTGTCCTGTGGAGGCTTGACCCAGGGTAGGGAAATGCTAGGGCACTGAGGCAGGTATGGGTGTGTGGGGGGAGTGCATACACATTGGGGCAGGGGAAGGGACGGGGCATAAGGGGCTTGTGGAGGGGAAACTGGGAGGGGATAACATTTGAAATGTAAATAAATAATATAACCAATAAAGATGAAAAATATTCGAGTTTCACGAAGTGTCTGAGTTGCTGAAATCTTAGGAAAAACTTCATTAAATAAATTAATTAAATTGCTTTTATGGATGATTAAAAAAGTTTCTTGAGATGAAATATGCTTGTGGTTTTATAATCATAACTAGAATGATAATTTAATTGATAAAGCCATAACAAGATTTTTCACAACTGACTCCAAATTTCAACATCTTACTGAATATTTAATGCTACCAGCAGAGTAGCAAATGTCACAAAAATTCTTCCTTAAAAATATTCAATTAATGTTAATAACATCATTGTTATTTTCATATATTGCCATAGTAACTTAAAGTTTCTGATTCAGCCATCCCAATTAATCAACATCCCTCAAACTAGTGGAAAAACTGTCCTCACAGCATATGAAGACACCTTGATGAAGGCTTCTCTGACTTAACAAACATAACCAATGAAGAAAACAGAAACAGAAATCCATTCAAAATTGAAAACGTATTTTAGATTGGACCTCTTCTTGCACTTTCTCGGTCCCATACTTAGGAATTCTCTCCTTTGTACTTGTGACTGTGATCTAGAATAGTCTTCTCCTCTGTAGCTCCAAGGTCAGTTTCTCATTCAGCATATGCTTCTTCCATGTCAGGAGTCACTTATGCCAGACTCAATCATGAGCTGTGGAACTTCCTGCCAGCCCTTAAGTACCTCTGAAGGCCAGAGATTGCCTTACTTCTGGGAATATGGAGTCTTTCTTCCATGGCTCCTTACTAATTATGCCTGGCAAGAATTTCTTCTAGTCTAGCACTTCAAGTTTATTTTATAATGAGCTTCTCTAGGTTACTAGAGGAAAAATTTCAACTTTCCCTTTAAGGCCTTGTTATAATCCTTTCAGTATGATACTATCTCTCTCCCAATAAAATACCGATTATGGCCCAATCACAGCCACCCATATTCTGAAGTCATTATCTCTTAAACCAGTTCATTTGACAAATAATCCTGTATTCTCTCCTTTCAAATGTCATCGTTTTACATTTGACCTAGATATTTATTATAATCATTGGATGTAAGTTCATGGTGATGGGAAAATGAATAAAAAAAAAAGAATTAAGCAATGTTTATAGGCTACAAAAATCTATCCTAAACACGATCAGAGTCCATGCACAAAAGTACATTACTTATGTGTTAATATATTTATCAATGTGAATTATCAAGACTTTTCATTTGTAAAAAAATGAATAAAATATTTTTAAATCCAAATAAGATAAAACTGTAAGGCAATTTTAAAAACGTGGCTTAAAAAACCATTCAGGTAGCAGATATGTAAAGTATGTATGTGATATCTAAACTTAACAGTTTTTCCTGATGTATGTAGGAAGGAATGAAGATGAATTCACTGAGTTTAATGGAAAAAGCATTCATTTAAATTATCATCTCAAATCTCATTGATTTTTATTTTTCAGAACATCTTTTCTCAATAGGACTTTTAACTTCAATTTTCTTGCATTGTTTAGAAAAAAATTATTTAAGCTCATAGTTGAAACACTATGCCTTTGAAATGCAAATTTTATCATGATTTTTCTCTATAATCTGGTATCTATTCCCTTAAAATGCAAATTTAGAGCATCATACATCAGCAGATAAAAGAGATATCTAGGTATTGGAATAAAATAAGTCATTAAAGTCTCACACCCTCCCCCCACCAATTTTAATAAAATCATTGCTCATATCATGTTCCATCTGCCAAAACAAAAATTGGATTTAGATATATTATAAAATCATAAGTTTTGTGTTTAGAGTTTGCTGAGCATGGCAAAAATTTTTAAATAAATGCTATGTGTTTTGCAAGATCTTTGATAAATTGTTTTTAGTTTTCAGTATACTAGCTTGTACTGGCTTGATTAAATACCTTCCTGGATATATTGCACCTTTTGAGGCTACATTGAAATTGAAATAAATTATCCTCCTAATTTATTTTAGATTCTTTTGCTGATATTGCATAAAATATATTTTGTATATGTATGTTTTTTTTCATTTTTACACACATTCTGGGATATTTATTAAGTCTATTCCTCTTCTCTTCTCTCTCTCTCTTCTCTCTCTCTCTCTCTCTCTCTCTCTCTCTCTCTCTCTCTCTCTGTGTGTGTGTGTGTGTGTGTGCCTGTGTTAGTGTTAGTGTTACTTTGTAAATTTTTGTGTATGTCATCATTCATTTGGGCTTGAAGATATTCTTTTAGAGGGCCCTAGTTCAGGTTCCTACACTCTAGCTAGAAGCACCACAATAATTCTAACTCCAAGGATCCAAAGATTCTGTCTTCCAGCTTCAAGGTGCCTGATATAATGTAAACATACACATAACCAAATGGGCAACCTATACACAATTGAAAATAATAAAAATAAATCTTAAAAAATTATTCAGCTTCAATGTAAAAAAGTTAACTTACCTTTTCTGATTTAATATCCTTGTATTACAATTCTTAAGGCAGAAAGCTTTAAATTGTTCAGCATTATTCTATTGTCTGTTGCCTTTTAAATGATTTTCTTTTATTTTTAAGATTATAATTAAATCATTTTCTCCATCCAAACCCTCCCATATACACAACTCCTTTCTGTCTTTCAAGTCCATGAGCTCTCTATCATTGTGTATTAACACAATGGTGACAATGGGGTATCTCCACACAACTCCTGTACCTTAGGCACACAGAAAATTGTGGGAGATATGGCAGAAATATTGAAAGACCGAGGGAACCAGGACACCTGAACCTATAGAGTGTCTTCTGAATTTGACAAAGAAGTTACATCTATGAAGCCTCAACATGATCACCTAAACCAGACTTGCCTAAAGGACAACACCAGTTGATGTGCCAATGAATGGGGAGAGGGAGTCCAAAGCTGTTCGCCTAGACAATAAAGTGACAGGCAATTGCTATCTATGTAAAGATTGAAGTATCTTTTATTAAGGTCTGAGCCTCCAACACACAATTCCAATGTGCAGATCTGAACACATGTAGATATAAGTAACATTAAAATAGACTCAGTAAATTACAAGCCTATGTAAGTGTATATATATGCATATACACATATGGGATATATTAATGCATTAATATACATTTAATATATTAATGCACTAGTATACATATTAATTGAAAAAATGATGAATTTGAAAGGGACCAAGAGAAAGCATGGAAGAAATTGGAGGCAGAAAGGGGAAAATACAATAAATTTCAAAAATAAACCTTTTACTACTTCAAGAAATTTCATGTTATTTCTAGTTTCACTGTGTATTCAGAATTTATAGTCAAGACCTGTCTCCGTTAATCCCTTTATACACAGCTCACTCGCCTTCCCCCAATAGACAATAAAACACAAAAGAAAGCAAATAGCAGATAAAGGAGCTTAGTCTATTGTTGCCACATTGAAAAAGGGAAAAAATAAATGGGTATTTGGACTTGAAAGTCAGTCTATCGTGTACGCTGATATAAACTTTCAGCTTAAATTATACTATATATATTATACTATATATATATATATTTTGTGGTTTACTTTTGTATCTTTAAGAAATATTAAGTGTCTATAGTTTCAGTCTTCTATTATGCCTCCCATTTATCTACTTGTTATCTGTGTGTGTGTTTGTGTATATGTATGTGTGTATATATGTGTGTGTGTCAGAGTAAAACATTTTATTATTATACCTCTATTGTGCATCTTGAAGTCTGGATTGAGTTCAGTGTTACCAGACTTGAGAAAATTATTTACATTTTTAGATCTACCTGTAAATTACCCTTTTCAGGGTAGTCCAAATGATTCTAAAAATAGTGTAAATTATGATAAGGATGTTTGCCTCTCTGAAGGTGAAGATAATTCTCTACTGCTACAAGCTTAGGTCATAAAATTTGAATTATTTTACATGCATCTAACAGGAAAGCCTGCTTTCTGTGGTACAGCTTCTATGGTAGCACACAATGCTATGTGATCTGCCCAGTGAGAGAAGCAATTCATAGGAACCTGGACAATTTCCTGGAACTACTGAGGTCATGTGTCTTAGAAGGAAATCTACTACTGCCACTTTGCTAGACCAGTCTAACTCCCAACCAAATTTTCAATCATATCCTTATTCCCACAGGTAAGTGTGTTACCACCCTCATTAAAGAAGTTTCTTTTCTACAATAAATAGAGACTACCAGAGTAAGCTACAACTGGACACAATGCACACATGAGCAGTTATTGGTAGTTCAGCCACAATTGATATATCTTTGTCCCAGCTCCTTCATCGGTGGGAACATTATAGAAGAGGCTACAGAAAATACCAGAAAGTCTGCTATGGCACAGTCTGTCTTAGAAAAGGCTGCATAAATAAGGTCTGAACAATGGCAATATCAATAGAGATGCTAATGCAGTGGGGTAGGGGAATCTCAAGGAGTCACATCCATGGTCAAAGAATTAGAGATAACTGGTAAATAAGTTGAGAGGGAAGAATTAGTGTCTACTGAAGAAGAGCTCCTAATTGGTTGCCCAATACAAAACCGAAATCCCTAAAACTCTATACCCACAAACAAGAAAACTTCAGCAAAAAGATTCAGAAGGTTCCATTAATATATTTAAACATACACAAAATACATGCACAGACAGACCGAAACACATAGAAATAAACAAATGTACAGACACACAGACATTTAAATACACACACAAAGCAGTAGTAATTATGGAGGATAGATGAGCAGCAAACCACTGATCTGAGAATGGGACCCCCGTTGAAGGAATCAGAGAAAGGACTGGAAGAGCTTGAAGGGGCTCGAGACCCTATAGGAACAACAATGCCAACCAACCAGAGCTTCCAGGGACTAAGCCACTACCTAAAGACTATACATGGACTGACCCTGGGCTCTGACCTCATAGGTTGCAATGAACAGCCTAGTAAGAGCACCAGTGGAAGGGAAAGCCCTTAGTCCTGCCAAGACTGAACCCCCAGTGAACGGGATTGTTGGGGGGAGGGCGGTAATGGGGGGAGGGTGGGGAGGGGAACACCCATATTGAAGGGGCGGGAAAGGGGTTAGGGGAATGTTGGCCCGGAAACCGGGAAAGGGAATAACATTCGAAATGTAAATAAGAAATACTCAAGTTAATAAAAAATAAAAAAAATTTAAAAAAATAAAAAAACAGAAAGAGAAGAGAAAAATGATGCAATTATAATTCAAATAAAATGTATATAAAAAGGGAAAAAATAATTTTTTTTTAGAAAATTCATGTTCAGTGAGTAACCTAAAATCCTCTTTTGTTTAATTGATTATTTTATTTACATTTCAAATGTTATCCTATCCCCTTTCCCAGTTTCCCCTCCGTAAACCCCCCATCCTATCCTCTCTCCCCCTGCTTCTATGAGGGTGCTCCTCCACCCACACCCCCATACTAGCCTCACTGCTCTAACATTCCCCTATGCTGAGGCATCAAGCCTCCACAGGACCAAAGACCTCCCCTCCCATTGATGCCAGATAAGGCCATCATATGTAGCTGGAGCCATGGACCGCTCCAAGTGTTAGTGGTTTAGTCTCTGGGTGGTCTGGGTGGTCCAGTTGGTTGATACTGTTGTTCTTCCTATGGGGTTGATACTATTGTTCTTCCTATGCGGTTGATACTGTTGTTCTTCCTATGAGGTTGATACTGTTGTTCTTCCTATGGGGTTGCAATCCCCTACAGCTCCTTCCCCTTACTCTTACATTGAGGTTCCTGGGCTCAGTCTGACAGCTGGCTGTGAGTATCTGAGTCTGTATTGGTGTGCTGCTGGTCGAGCCTCTCAAGGGACAGCAATACTAGGCTCCAGTCAACAAGTGCTTCTTCCTTCAACAATAGTGTGGCAGTTTGGTGTCTGTATATGGGATGGATTCCTTGGTGGGACGATATCTGGATGGCCTTTCCTTCAGTCACTGCTCCATTTTTTGTCCTTGTGTTTCCTGTAGGCAGGAACAATAGAAAAACAACTATTTCCCAAGAAAATGTTTACTGTGTGGTTCTAATAACTTATACACAGCTAAAGCTACATATGCATGTTTCTTGAAGTTTAATCTTTTCTATAAATCACAACACTGCTGCAGGCAAGGAAGAGTGAAGCTGAGAATTTGTCTCCAATTCTGTGTAACTAAACTGGCCCATTACATTTCTGTAGTACTCACAGTCCACTCACTCCAGATTACAGAGAATTTAGGGATTTTGTTGCTGTTGCTATTGCTTTAATTATAAAATAATATTAAATTTTGCCAGATATTTTTCCATAGCTATTAGGATATATATGTGTGGTCTTTCTCCTTTGTATTCCATGAACTAATTGTATTGCACTGATTTTTTTTATTTTAACGTGAGACCAGCATTTTCTCCTTAGAATAAATTAAATTTCTATTTGTCAAACAATATAATGATATTAGTAGCTGATAACATTTGGTCAGAGCTATATGTATATTTACTATAACGGTTATCATTGTATCATTTCTTACAATCTTTTTACATAGAACTGAGGCTGTTTTAGTGAATCAAGGGATTTTCTACTAATTATGAGATTTTTATGAATTCATATTTAAATATTTGATACAATTTGATAAAGGTATTTAGTCTTACTATGTTAATATGAAATGCATTTGTGTTTGTTTATGGAGATTGTCATGGAATCAGTAGCAAGCTTCTTATATTTCATATGTGAAAAAGTCAAATAATTCTTTTACTTTATGATATTTTAGAGATTTGAGTCTATAAAACTATCTGACATTGGACAGAGTATGAGGATAGTGATTTATAAATTTATAAGTATACAAATAAAAGTCACAAAAATATGAAAGTTTTAAAAAGTGTATAATTGAAATTCAAATTCTTTCCCCATAAGAAAGGTTATAGGTGAACATTGTAAAGCATTATAGTGGAAAGTTATTGATGTTATGGTGCATTGATGAGTATAAAAGGCACTGACTGGGCACTGTTCCATCTATGCGTATAGAAGACTATCATTAAGAATCATTTCAGTGGTTGATTTTTTTTATCCTGAGTCTCTAGGATATCCATTTTTCTGTTCCTTCTGTTTATCCAGTTAGTATTGGGTGTGGATTCCTTCTCATGGTTTAGGCCAGTCATTGGTTGGACACTCCTACCAGTTCTATGCCTCCATTATACCAGCACATAGTTCAGGCAGGATAGATTGTAGGTGGAGGGTTTTGAGGCTGGAAATTGGTTGCTTGCTCGTGCAATCATGAGGTCTAACTGGGTTACCTCATCTATCCCTGAGAAGACGGTTTCTTCCTACTCTTACTGCAACTTTTTATGCGTTTTTGAGTAGTTATCCTTGGGAGAAATGCTTCTTTTTCTGAAGGGAAACAAGAAGAGTGGATCTGGGGAACAAGTGATGTGTGGAGGTTACTGGGAGCAATGGAGAGAGGGGAAACTGCAATTGTGACAGAAGAGAATAAATAACAAAATTACAGGATGGTAATTATACATATATATTGGATTGTGTGTTATATTACACATAAGGGAAAAAATCAGTTTTTAAGAGCGGTTCAAAACTGCGTGGATTTTTACATTTCATTTTCAGATTGCTATGGAAGGATAGGAAATCATTATCTAGTTGGCAAGCTTTGCAATTTTCTCATAGGAACTGAATTTGTGATTACAGAATTGGTCATATTTCACAGGCATATACTTATTTTATTGATGGCTCATCAAAGGGTATAGGACAGATTCATGGTCCAGATATTCATCACTATATGAAACTTCATTTTTCTCAGGCCAACAGGTAGAATTGGCTGTTTAGAATATTCTATTATGGTTAATTCATAAATCCTTAATATTGTTTCAGATTCTGTTTATGTTGTATTCTTATTTGCAGCATACTTATGCTCATACTTGCATAGGATATCATAACATTTTCCATAAGTACTTATCAATGGATATAGTCTCTAAATTTCTGTAATCGTATAATGATATACCAATTGTAATGGACATTTGATCCTGTTTTGATGGCAGAGTATTACAGATAATATTTATTATATTTGTAAATTATTTGCTTATATGACTCATGACAAATGAGATCTATCTATAACATCACATACTAAAATCACTCTGGGTGTCCTGCAATTAAATATAAAAATGGGAAAGATGTCAGAACATGATGCAAAAGTGTAGTCCTGTGAGGAGAATTCTGAGTGTTTGTGATAAAAGTACAAGGAAACAAGAAAGGTCTTGTGACCTCAATATCTTCAAAAAAAAAAAAAAAGAAAAAAGAAAATGAAAGAATGAAAGAAAAAGAAAAAGAAAGAAAGCCATGTATTTGTTCTGTGAATGTGTTCCAAGCTCCTCCCAGGTGTGGCAGATAGAAGTGAGTTTAATTCTGATTATTTCTTAAATTGGTTATTGTTATTTGTTTATGTGAATTACAGAAAAACAAGTTTTGTCCACACACACCTAGCCAACAACTGCCCTCGTGAGTGTACATGGACTCTTCTTAACCTACAGAGTATAAATGGTCTGATGTTAGCTATTACATGATACCTTGGACAATTTCATTTGTTAGCTGTATTCTTCCAAGTCCCTCCACCAACTACAGCAGTAAAAAGAAAAAATAATGGTCATGTAGAATATGCTAAGTTAGTCTTAATTACATTAGTTAAATTAGCTTAGATAATCATGGATAACAAATTTCTTTTTTCTAATTTTTCCCCATCTTTATTAAATTGAGTATTTCTTATTTACATTTCAATTGTTATTACCCTTCCCCATTTCCAGGCAAACCTCCCCCTAACCCTTCCCCCTCCCCTTCTATATGAGCTTCCCCTCCCCATCCTCCTCCCATTACCACCATCCTCCCCAACAATCACATTCACTGGGGGTTCAGTTTTGGCAGGACCAAGGGCTTCCCCTTCCACTGGTGCCCTTACTAGGAAATTCATTGCTACCTATGAGGTTGGAGTCCAGGGTCAGTCCATGTATAGTCTTTGGGTAGTGGCTTAGTCCCTGGAAGCTCTGGTTGGTTGGCATTGTTGTTCATATGGGGTCTCAAGGCCCTTCAATCTCTTTCAGTCCTTTGATTCCTTCAACGGGGGTCCCATTCTCAGTTCAGTGGTTTGCTGCTGACAATCGCCTATGTATTTGCCATATTCTGGCTGTGTCTCTCAGGAGAGATCTACTTCTTAAATGGATAACAAATTTCTTAAATGATTCTTTTGATCCAATTTTCAGCTAATACTGAAGGAATCCTGTATGTTTAGCTAAACATGTCCTTAATGTTCACCAAATCTCTTTAAAATCTACCTCAGTCTCTACTTTCTCCTTGGTGAGCTTGCAGTTTTCAAAAAAAAAAAAAAAAACTCAGAGCCTCTGTACAAGGGTCCTAAACATGCCCAAGGTGACATATTTGCATATATGCTTTTGTATTCTGAAAAACATGGTGGAGTTTTTCAGTTTCCCAATGGATAACTCTCTTTGAGCTTGTTTTTAGCATTGTTGATTAATCGTTTTTAAAATTACAGTACTATCTTTCAGAGAAAAGTACAACATAAACATTTTCCCATTCATAATTTTTACAAAGTTTTGTGGGGACAGACCCTTAGTTTCTGATGCAAATCAAACAAAAGCAAGATGTTTTTTAAAGTTGAGAGTTCTAGGAAGTCACCAATTAGATCATCCCTGCAAATATTCATTCTTCTGGACTTGCTTTTGAGATTCAAACATATATCATGCTTCTTTTCATATGATTCTAAAACATTTACTCTTCTAATTTTCCATCATTTTATTTTACTGATTCAGCTATGTAGCTTTTTCGAAAATGTAGTATCATGCCAGATTTTAAGCTACAAAGAACGGCCCATACCCACCATCCAATTTGAGAAGCACAAAAGGCACTGAGAGCAACTTGGACTCTATCATAAGGCCCTATAGCAAATAAACAATAGAAACAATCTCCCCAGTAAAATGAAAATCTTTTTTTCTTCAGCTATCTCTCAGGTTCTATTAAGCCTTTTGAAAAACAGTATTGTCAATTGTTTCTTAACTATCAAATGTTTGCCCGGAAACCGGGAAAGGGAATAACACTCGAAATGTATATAAGAAATATTCAAGTTAATAAAAAAAATGTAAATTTAAAAAAAAATTATCCTTTTCTTCATTTCCTCTATCACCTCATATTTTTCTTATGTTACTTTTTTAATGGTCATGTTTGTTTTCATGGTATATAATTACTGATAGAACTGTTTTAATTTTCTTTATTGCTTTGTTACTGGAGATCAATTTTAGGGCATTAAGCATGTCAAAAATATAGCTCAGCCACTGAGCTACATCTTGGCACATTATCCTCCCTATCCCCTCTTTTCCTCTCTCACACATGCTCCTCACCAATCACTTATTCTCCATATTTGTTCAGGTTTAGTATTGATCGAGTTATATATAAAGGTGCTTGTTGTCGTTGTTTTGTTATTTTGTTGTATTTTATGTTTGATGAATTAATCATATACATCACCTTTCCGTTATGATTTTGAAATTTAAGCCACATGATCCTCACAGAACTCTTTCATAATTATAAAATGAACAATTATTATTGTCTATAAGAAATATAAGAAATACATAAATGACCAATATTTTAAAGTATATTCATGGAGTTTGTATATTTTGTTTTGGGCATGCCTTATACTGTAATAGTTTCAAACCTACTCCTAACAGAATGAAATGACATGGTCTCATTCACTTCTGCAAACACCCTTTCACAGTAGAATCTATAAAACCTGTGTTCAAGTGGTTTGTTATTGTGTGTTTGTGTATATGCCTATTGGTTTATAGGGCGCTCACTACTGGGATTCTATGAGGAGGCTAGAAGTAGACATTCGGATGTATTCAGTTGATTCTATTTCTTTTTGAGAGGTCTCACTGAAAACCATTTCATTGTCATGGCTAGACTGTTGAGGAACTCCACCTGAGAACCAACAGAGCTTCTGGGACAGATGCATATCCTGCTTCAAATCTTGTGTGAGCACTGAAGATACAAACTCACATCCTCATGTTTGCATAGAAAGTATTTATCTAAGAACCTCTGCCCTGCTCCTCCAGTACGTTATGGATGAGGTCTTTAATGGCTGCATGTCAATTTACTTTAGCAGGCAGAATTGACTTTTTACCATTATATATAATCTAAGTAACAGGACCAATTACTACATGAAAAAGAATGTAATGAAACGAAACAATAAATTATAAGCTCTTACTGAAGAGAAAGATATCAGTTGTAGATCTTTTCCAAAGCAAAATCCTCATGTACTGAAGTAAAGTTAATCTTCACCCTATCTAGTAATGCAACTCATGTAAATGGACTCTGACATTCAGGGTCAACAGCTGTCACAGCCAGATGGCCCTTAACTTGAAAGTAGTTAACATGTTCTCAGGTGGTTATATTGCTTTAAATATGTTCCGTATAGTCTGTCCCATTTTGTTATACTCAGTAGTTACTGAACATTTAACTACTTTATACAATCAATTTAATTAAGGCAACTTTAATGAGCAATAAAAATCTGAATGATTGGATTCTGATGGCTTGATGTAATTCCTACCATGGAATCTAAGCCTTCTAGTCTTAAACCTTGTGTGAGATCCTGCTAAGTCAAATACATTAAAGAATAAAAGAAAACATTCTTTACTTTTAGGGAACCGGCTTTTATTTAATACATTGACTGGTCCATAAAGTAGGAAAAATTTAAGTTTCAAGATTAACATATAAAAATGAGGGCTTCAGTACTATTAAGAATAGAAACACTTCGTAACATTACTTTTTTTAAAAAAAAAAAAATTCACTCATAAACTACAACCCTACTGCAGTTTTCCTTCCTTTTACTTCTCCCAGTTTCTCCTCACACCCCTTCTTCCTCAGATTTTCTCCTCCTCCACTTTCTTTCAGAAAAGAACAGGCTTTCTAGGGATATAAAAAAATATGGCATAAAAGTTTTAATACAACTAGGCACATCCCCTCATATTAAGGCTGGATGAGACAACACAGGTGGAAAAATGAGTCCCAAGCCTAGGCAAAAGAGCCAGAGCCAGGCACCACTCACACTGTTACAAGTGCCAAGAGAACATCACACTACAGAACTATAACATGTGCAGAGAACTTAGCTCAGACCCATACAAGTCTCTGTTGTTGCTTCTGAACTCCAAGAGCTTTGCTTAGTTGACTCTTCAACCTATGCTCTTGGTCTGCCCTTGAGCCCTTGGGCTACTATAATCCTTCTTCTCCCTCTTCAGCGAGGTTCCATGAGCTCCCATGTGGGTCTTTGCATCTGTTCCCATCAGTTGCTATATGAAGCCTCTCTGATGACGATGAAGCTAGGGTCCTATGTATCAGTATAGCAAAATATCATTAAGAACCATTTCATTTAATTTGGTTCTATCCAGGTTTCTGGGCCACCCAGGCTCTGGTTCCTGGACAGGCAGGCAGATTCAGGCATGGGCTTCTGCTGCGGCATGAGCCTCAAGTTGGACCACTCAGTGATGGGCCACTACCTTAAGTTGTGCACCATCATTTACTCCAGAACATCTTGCAAACAGGACAAATTCTACTTTGACGATTTTATGTTTGCGTTGATGTTTTAAGCACACTGCTAGAAGCCTTGCCTGATAGCATAAGATAGCTGGGCTTGTTCAAGCTGTGTCCCCTATTACTACGAATCACTGCTAGGGTCACCCTTATAGAATTCGGGAAGTTTTGATTGCGTGAGGTTTCCACATTGCCCTGAAATGTGCCTTCCCCAACCCCAGTCATCTCTCCTACAACTCTACCCCCTAAAACTATCTTGTTCCCATTGTCACAAAAACACACCCCCAGGCCACCTGCAAAATCTATTGTATTTCCCTTCCCAGGGAGATACATTTACACCCCCACCACACCCCCACCCCCACACCCCCACCCCGCACACACACTTGAGCCTCTGTGAGTCTGTGGATTGTTGCACGCTTACTCTTTATTTAACAGTCAATATCTAGTTAGAGAACTGTTTCCTTAGTTACAAGCTTCACTTTTGTGCATTTTTTTTTTCTTTTTTGGTTCTTTTTTTCGGAGCTGGGGACTGAACCCAGGACCTTGCGCTTCCTAGGCAAGCGCTCTACCACTGAGCTAAATCCCCAACCCCACTTTTGTGCATTTAAAAACCAAAAGAAAGCTACAGTCTGTGCCATATTGATGTGCAGTTTCTGAAACTGTTTTATAAGACTTTGGTAATAAAACCCTTAAACTCAAAAAAAAAAAAGTCAATATATACTTATAAATTCGAAAATACTTTGTCTTCCAGGGTCTTGGTTTCCTTACACAACATGATATTTTTTTCCTAATTCCATTCATTTGCCTAAAAATTTCATGGTACTATTTTTTTAACTTTTTTTTTATTAACTTGAGTATTTCTTATATACATTTCGAGTGTTATTCCCTTTCCCGGTTTCCGGGCAAACATCCCCCTCCCCCCTCCCCTTCCTTATGGGTGTTCCCCTCCTCACCCTCCCCCCATTGCCGCCCTCCCCCAACAGTCTAGTTCACTGGGGGTTCAGTCTTAGCAGGACCCAGGGCTTCCCCTTCCACTGGTTCTCTTACTAGGATATTCATTGCTACCTATGAGGTCAGAGTCCAGAGTCAGTCCATGTATAGTCTTTAGGTAGTGGCTTAGTCCCTGGAAGCTCTGGTTGCTTGGCATTGTTGTACATATGGGATCTCAAGCCCCTTCAAGCTCTTCCAGTTCTTTCTCTCTGATTCCTTCGACGGGGGTCCTATTCTCAGTTCAGTGCTTTGCTGCTGGCATTCGCCTCTGTATTTGCTGTATTCTGGCTGTGTCTCTCAGGAGCGATCTACATCTGGCTCCTGTCTGCCTGCACTTCTTTGCTTCATCCATCTTGTCTAATTGGGTGGCTGTATATGTATGGGCCACATGTGGGGCAGGCTCTGAATGGGTGTTCCTTCAGTCTCTGTTTTAATCTTTGCCTCTCTCTTCCCTGACAAGGGTATTCTTGTTCTCCTTTTAAAGAAGGAGTGAAGCATTCACATTTTGATCATCCATCTTGAGTTTCATTTGTTCTAGGCATCTAGGGTAATTCAAGCATTTGGGCTAATAGCCACTTATCAATGAGTGCATACCATGTATGTCTTTCTGTGATTCATGGTACTATTTTTTAACAGCTAAATAATATCACATTTTGTAAATGTACCACATTTTCTTTATGCATTCTTCAGTTGAGGGACAGCTAGGATAAAGCCAATAAGAATTAGTTGAGTAGGTGTCATGGTATGGTGGACCATCCTTTGGGTATATGCCCAGGTCTTACGATAGAACAATTCCCAATATTCTGAGGAATCACCAGAGTGATTTTTATATTAACTATGCAAGTTAGCCTTCCTAGCTGTAATGGAGACATGTTACCCTCATTGAAGTTTGGTTCTCACCTAAACTAAATCATAGCTGTAAGGAAACTATGCCGATTAATTATAATGACACTAAAGTACATATCACACACAAGTAACATCATAACTGTGTAAGTAATGGCTTAAAACTGACACATTTAAATACTGAAAATAGTATTTTGTTGGTATATCAATCTACATTATCATCTTAGTGAGGTTTTAAAAATATTTGGTCTATTTTAATTTTATTTATTTTATTATTTTTTATTTTTTAATCTTTTTTAGAGTTCAGACTTTATTTTCCTCCAGGTCCACACTCTGACTGTTCCACACCCCATGATTCCTCCTTCCCCCACCCCTGTCTCCAAGAAGATGTCCCTATATCCTAACCCCCCGCCCCACAAGACTTCCCCACTCCATGGGGCTTCAAGTATCCTGAGGGTTTGGTGCATCTTCTCTGACTTCCAGTCCCAGCAGTCCTCTGTTGTGTATGTGTCAGGGGCCTCATATCAGCTGGCATATGCTGCCCAGTTGGTGGCTCAGTGTCTGAAAGATTTTGGGGCTTCAGGTTAATTGAGACTGCTGGTCTTCCTATAGGGTCACCCTCCACCTCAGCTTCTTCCAGCTTTACCCTAATTCAACCATAGCGGCCTCCAGCTTCTGTCCATTGGTTGGGTGGATGTATCTGCACCTGACTGGTTTAGCTGCTTGTTGGACCTTTCAGAAGGCAGTCATGCTAGGCTCCTGTTTGTAAGCACACCATAGCATCAGTAATAATGTAACGCCTTGGGGCCTCCCCTTGAGCTGGTTCCCAGTTTGAACCTGTCGCTGGGCCTCTGTTCCTCAGGATCTTCTCCATTTTTGTTCCTGCAGTTCTTTCAGACAGTAATAATTCTGGGTCAGAGTTTTTGACTGTGGGACGGCAACCTCATCCTTCCACTTGATAGACTGTCTTTCTATAAGAAGTTGACTCTACAACTGTAGGGCATTTCATCTAAGATCCCTCCCTTTGAGGCCTGAGAGTCTCTCACCTCCCACGTCTCTGGTATATTCTAGAGGGTCCCCCTACCTCCTACCTCCCGAGGTTACCTGTTTCCATTACTGCTGCTGACCCTCATCACTTCAACCCTCCACTCAGTACCTGATCATGTTCTTATGGAGATGACTGTCATTTTCATTTTCTTTCTCTTCTTCTTCTTCTCCTTTTTTTTTTTCAGAAAAAAAATAGGTAAGGAACATAAAGTTGGGTAGATAGTCATAAGAGAATCTGGGACTAGTAGTAGGATGGAGAGCCAAATTTGCTCAAAATATACTGTATTTTAATTGAAAAATAATCTTAAAAAACATATTATTTTCATTTTAATTGTGGTAAGTCCCTAGTTCACAAAGGAATGCACTCTTCTTTAACTCTTAAAGGTATATATTTGGTTGATGACTTTTCTTTTTCTCTTTGAAAATCTAAAATTTTATTATTTACTAGAATAGCTATCTTCATACTAAGCTTTTTTTTAAAAAATTGAATTATAAACCAAGCCCTTTTATGACCATTTTTGAGTGTCAAAATTTAATTCATTTTCCATCCTTGAAAAAAAAAAAAGAGGTCTTCTGGTTTCCATCTGTTCTGGGAGCAGCACCTCGGCTTTGAATCTGAACCCACATAGCCCACAGCCCTGTTGCAGCTTGACTTGCCAGGTATTCTGACACATCCAGAATCACAGGTTAGACCCCCCCCAACACCCCCACCAATACCGGGACCCCTGAAACCTGGGGAAGCAGATTACTCCCTCAGCTAGAGACACACTTCGTCCATTGTCCACCTGTGCCAGGAGCAGAGTCTCAGCTCTGGATCCAAAGCCACACAGCCCACACCCCAGTTGCAGCTCAACTCCCCAGGTATTCTGACAAATCCAGGAACATAGTATCACAGGATAACAGGAAGAAAAGGCTCCAAGGATTGATAGGGAGGCCAGATAACATCAGAGACAAACAGATGGTGAGAGGCAAATTTAAGAAGATAGGCCAAAAAAAAATTGACTTGCCATCATCAGGGCCCAGTTCTCCCACCACAACCAGTGCTGGACACCCCAACACACCTTTAAAGCCAGAGTCAGATCTAAATTCTCATTTCATGAAGATGATAGAGGACTTTAAGAAGGACATAAATAACTCCCTTAAAGAAATACAGGAAATCACAAACATAAAGGTGAAGGAATTGAACAAATCCATCCAGGATCTAAAAATGAAAATAGAAATATTAAAGAAAACACAAAGGGAGACAACCTTAGAGATGGAAAACCTAGGAAAGAAAACAGTAGCCATATATGCAAGCATCACTAACAGAATACAAGAGAGAGAAGAGAGAATCTCAGGGTAGAAGATACAATAGAAATCAACAGCACAACAGTCAAGGAAAATACACAAAGCAAATAACCTCCTATCTCAAAACAATCAAGAAATCCAGCACACATGAAAAGACCAAACCTGAAAATAATAGTTATGGAAGAGAGTGAAGATTCCCAACTGAAAGGGCCAGCAAACATCTTCAACAAAATTATAGAAGAAAGCTTTTCTAACCTAAAGAAAGAAATGTCCATAAACATGCAAGAAGCCTACAGAACACCAAACAGATGAGAATAGAAAAGAAATTCTATTCATCACACAATAATTAAAATACCAAATGCGCAAGACAAAGAAAGAATATTAAAAGCCGTCAGGGAAAAAGTCAAATAAGATATGAAGGTAGACTTGTCATAATCACACTAGACTTCACACTGAAACTCTAAAAGCCAGAAGATCTTGGACAGATGTGATACAGTACCTAAGAGAACAAAAATGCCAGCCTAGGTCACTATATCCAGCAAAACTCACAAGTACCACAGATGGAGAAACCAAAGTATTCCAAGACAAAACCAAATTCAAACAATGTCTTTCCTCTAACCCAGTTCTATTCTCCCAGGGGAGAATAGAAGGATAAATCCAACACAGGAAGGGAAACTAAATCCAAGAAAAAGCAGGAAACTAATCTTCTCACAACACACCCAAAAGAAGAGAAACACACAAACATAATTCCACCTCTAACAAGAAAAATAACAGGAAGCAACAATCATTGGTCCCTAATGTCTCTCAACATCAATGGATTCAATAGTCCAATAAAAAGACATAGGTTAACAGATTGGATACAAAAACAGGCCCCAGCATTTTGCTGCATACAAGAAACACAACACAGTGACAAAGGCAGAAATTACCTCAAAGAAAAAGACAAGGAAAAAAATTTCCAAGCAAATGGTCCCAAGGAACAAGCTGGAGTAGCCATTCTAATATCCAACAAAATAGACTTTCAACCAAAAGTTATCAAAAAAGTTGGGGAAGGACATCAAAGAAAAATCCATCAAGATGAACTCTTAATTCTGACCATCTATGCCCAAAAGCTAGGGGAAACACATTTGTAAAAGAAACATTCCTGAAATTCAAAGCACACATTGAACCTCACACAATAATAGTAGGAGTTTTCAACACCCCATCCTCACCAATAGACAAATCATGAAAACAGAAAATAAAGAGAGACACAGTAAAATTCAAAGAAGTTTTTAACGAAATGGACTTAATAGACATCTGAACAGAACATTTCATTCTAAAACAAAAAAAAAAATACCTTCTTCTAAGGACCTTATGATACTTTCTCAAAAATCAGTCATATTCTCAGACACACACACACACACACACACACACACACACACACACACACACACAAAAAAAAAAAAAAAAAAAAACAAAAAAAAACAGCCAAAGAACATTGAATTAATCTCATGTAATATTGGAACACCAGGACTTAGGTTGGTCTTCAATAGCAACAAAAACAACAGAAAGCACACAAAGATGTGGAAGCTGGACAACTGTCTATTCAAGATAACTTCGTCAGAAAAGATATAAGAGGGGGGCGAGGAAAGGAGGGAGGAAGAAGGAAGGAAAAGAGAAAGGAAGAAAGAAAAAAGAAGACTTTTTAGAATTCAATGAAAATAAAATCACAACATATCCAATCTTGTGGGACACAATGATAGCAGTGCTAAGAGGAAAACTCATAGCCTTGAGTGCTTCCATAAAGAAATTGAAAAGATCATACACTAGCAGCTCATCTGAAAGCTCTAGAACAACAAGAAAGAAAAAGCAAATACACCCAAAAGGAGGAGGTGGCAGAAATAATCAAACTCAGGGTTGAAATCAACCAAGTTGAAACAAAGAAACTATACAAAGAATCAAGAAACTAGGAGGTAGTTCTTTCAGAAAATCAACAAAAATGATAAACCCTTAACCAGACTAATCAGAGGGCACAGGAACAATATCCAAATTGACAAAATTAGGAACAAAAAGGGAGACATAGCAAGAGTAACCCAGGAAATTAAAAAAAAATCAGATCCCATTATAAAAGTTTATTTTTAACCAAACTGGAAAACTTAGATGAAATGGATGATATTCCAGATAGATACCAGGTACCAAAGATAAATCAGGATCTAAACAGCCAAGTGTATGCAAGGAATAGAAGAAGCCATTAGAAATCTCCCAACCATAAAAATCAGCCAATGAGTCAATCATTCCCAGGGCCACATGGTTTTAGTGCAGAATTCTATCAGACCTTCAAAGAAGATCTAATTTCAATACTTCTCAAACTATTTCCATAGAATAGAAACAGAAGGAACACTACCCAGTTTCTTCTTATGAAGCCACAATTACACTGATACCTAAACCAGAAAAAGATCCAAAAAAGAAAGGGAACTACAGACCAAATTCCCTTATGAATATCGATGTAAAAATACTCAATAAAATTCTCCCAAACTGAATCCAAGAACTCATGAAAACAATCATCCATCATGATTCATCCCAGGAATGCAAGTATGATTCAATACATGGAAATCCATCTTTGTATTCTTCTATATAAACAAACTCAAAGAAAAATTCATATTATTATCTCACTAGATGCTGAAAAAGGCTTTGACAAAATACAACATCCATTCATGTTAAAAGTACCAAAGAGATCAGGAATTCAAGGTACATACGTAAATATAATAAAAGAAATATATAGCAAACCAGTAGCCAACATCAAACAAAATGAAGAAAAACTTGAAGCAATCCCATTAAAATCATGGACAAGACAGGGCTGCCCCACCTATTCAATATAGTACTTGAAGTCCTAGCTAGAGCAATTAGACAAAAAAAAAAAAAAAAAAAAAAAAAAAAGGAGAACAAAGGGATACAATTTGGGAGGAAGGAAGTTAAGATATCACTATTTGCAGATGATGTGATAGTATACAGAAGCAACCCCAAAAATGCTAGGAGAGAACTTCTATAGCTCATAGACAACGTCAGCATATTGACTATATATAAAATTAATTCTAACAAACCAGCAGCCTTCCTCTAGTCAGAGGATTAAGAATGGGACAGAAATTAGGGAAACAGCACCCTTCACAAGAGACACAAATTATATAAAATACCTTGGTGTGCCTTTAACCAAGCAAGTGAAAGATCTGTATGTAAAGAACTTCAAATCCCTGCAGAAAAAGTTGAGGAGCACCTCAGAAGATGGAGCGATCTCCAATGCTCATGGATTGGTAGGATTAATATAGTAAAAATGACTATCTTATCCAATGCAATCCCTATCAGAATTTCAACTCAATTCTTCATAGACTTAGAAAGAGCAATGTTCAAATTCATTTGGAATAACCAAAAACCCAGAATAGCTAATACTGTCCTCAACAATAAAAGAATTTCTCTGGGAATGATTAACCCAGACCTCAAGCTATATTATAGAGTAATAGTGATAAAAATGCATGGTACTGGAACAGAAACAGGCAAGTAGATGAATGGAACAGAGTTGAAGACTCAAAAATGAACCAGATACCTATGGTCACTTGATCTTTGCAATGAAGTTAAAACCATCCAGTGGGAAAAAACACAGCCTATTCAACAAATGTCTGGTTCACTGATGGTCTGCATGTAGAAGAATTGAAATTGATCCATTTTTATCTCCTTTTACAAAGCTCAATGTTCAAGGACATTGACATAAAACCAGAAATGCTGAATCTAATATAATAGAAAGTAGGGTAGAGCATGGAATATTTAGGCACAGGGGAAAACTTCCTGAACAGAACACCAATGGCTTATACTTTAGGATAAGCAATAGAGAAATGGGACCTCATAAAATTAAAAAAAAATCTGTGAGGCAAAGGAAACTGTCAATAGGACAAAATGGCGACCCACAGATTGGGAAAAGATCTTGACTAACCCTACATCCAATAGAGGGTTAATATCCTATATATACAAAGAACTCAAGAAATTAGACTACAGAGGACCAAACAGCCTTATTAAAAAATGGGGTAACTAGCTAAACAGAGAATTCTCAACTGAAAAAATCTCACTTGGCTTAGAAACATATAAGGAAATGTTCAACATTCTTAGTCATGAGGAAATGCAAATCAAAACAACCCTGGGATTCTACCTTACACCATTCAGAATAGCTAAGATAAGAAACTCAGATGCTGGCAAGGATGTAGAGAAAGAGAAACACTCTTCCATTGCTGGTGGAGTTGCAAGCTGATACAAGCACTCTGGAAATAAGACTGGTGTTTCCTCAGAAAATTGGAGATAGTTCTATCTGAGGACTCAGCTATATCACTACTAGATATATACCCAAAAGATGCTCCAACATATAACAAGGGAACATGTGCCACTATTTTCATAGCAGACTTATCTATAATAGCCAGCAGCTAGAAAGAATCCAGATGCCCTGCAACAGAGGAATAAATACAGATAATGTGGTACATATATACAATGGAGTATTACTCAGCTATTAAAAGCAATAACTTCATAAAATTCACAGGCAAACAGATGGAACTAAAAATTAACATTCTGAGTGAGGTAACCCAGTCACAAAAGAACACATGTGGTATGTACTCACTGAAAAGTGGCTATTAGAAAAAATAAATCTTGGAATACCCACTGTAAAACTTGCAGATCATATGTAGGTCAAGAAAAAGTAAGACCAAAATGTGGGTGCTTCAGTCCTACTTTGAAGAAGAATCAAAATAATCATGAGATGTTGATAGTAGGAGGGACTTGAGAGGAAGAGAGGATGGGAAGAGAAAAAAAGGAGGGCAGGTTTAGCTATGGGAGTAGATGGGTGAGATGTACACAGGGTCAGGATATTGAATAGAGGTGTGCAGCACTGGAAGATGGGGAACTGGTGGTGGCTACCAGAAAGTCCCAGATAACAGAAGAACAAGAGGTTTCCAGGACCCAAAGGCAAGTAATACACAACAAAGGCAAGAGAGACCTGGTAGAGACTATATCCAGAGGTTAGGCACACCTACTCTTCACAAAATTTCAGTGCAGAATGGGGACAAATCGTGGAACAGAGACTGAAGGAAAGGGCATCAGAGACTACCTCATCTGGGGATCCATCCCATATGCAGTCATCAGACGCAGACGCTTGCTGATGCCAAGAAGTGCTTGCTGATAGGATCCCAATATGCATGTCTCCTGAGAAGCTCTGTCAGAACCTTACCAATATAGTTGAGGACGCTTGCATATAACCATTGCACTGTGCACAGGGACCACAATGGAAGAGTTAGGGCAAAGACTGAAGGAGATGAAGGGATTTGCAACCCCATAGGAAGAGCAACAATATCAACCAACCAGACCCCACCAGAGCTCCCAGGGACTAAATCACCAACCAAGAATATACATGGAGGGAACAATGACTGCAGATGCATATGTAGCAGAGGATGGCTTTGCTTGGTTGGCATCAATGGGAGAGGAAGTCCTTGGTCCTGTGAAGGCTTTATGCACCTATGTTGGAATGCTGAGGCAGTAGAATAGGAGTGAGTGTGTGGGTGTGGGAGCATCCATATGGAGACAGGGGTAGGGAGTGGAATGGGTGGTTTTCGGATGGGAAACCAGAAAGTAGGACAGCATTTGAAATATAAACAAACAAAATAACCAATGAAAAATTTTAAGAAAGAAAGAAAGAAGTAGAGAGAGAAAGAAAGAAAGAAAGAAAGAAGAAAGGAGTATGAGGAAATATAACCTAGTGCAAAGACCTCTTCAAAAGACACACGAAAGCTACTACTACTTTAGCTGTTCCTCTAATATACATCAGGTACATATATACATATATATGATATATGATGTCATATATCGTATACTTATAGATTAATATACACAAAAATTTTAAGGGAGATACCCTAAATAGAGGATGATTTGCTATAGGACATTGTCTTTCACAGATACCATAGACTATCAACTAAAAGCCCAGACCCAGGTATGAGTAACCTGTTGTGGAGGTTTTGGCCAGTGGAGCTACATAGACATGTCCAAATATTGCGGGCTCTTGCCATTGCTCCTCTTTGGTACTTTCCTAAACTTGATGGTAAGATATTATTGCTGAAGACCTGAGTCATAGAACATGGAAATTATCAAGTTTCCACTTACCTTTCAGTTTAGTTTTCTTATAATAGAAGGTATTATGCATGGCACTGGAGGAGAAACACAATCAACAATTTTAACCAGATTTGAACACTACCAGCTCCTAGAAAGATAAACTCATTGAATCAATAGTGGATTAAATGTTAGAGGAGAAAGAAATATTTTTGGACTGGATTTAAACCCTGTTCTACAAGAAAATCAAGCTCAGCTCTGTTATTAGAATAAGAACATACTTCTAGATGGGTCATCAGCTCTAGAAAAGAATCTAACAGCTATAGGATTAAGCTGACTCCTAAAGATTTGTCATTATATCCATAGATTACTACATATCCTCAAGTATTTTCAGAGAAGTTTCTATTTACTGCAGAGCCCACAGCTGGTCAGCATTCACAACATAGTAAAATGAGACCAGTCCAAACAAGGAGGAAAGGATGTTCTTTAAGTCCTACTTCTAGCTGTAGCTATTGATAATTGATGGCTGCTGGAAATGAAAAAGACAGTTTTCAGGGAAGAGAGGGTATCCCTGCTCTAGTAGATGGCTCTATCCCGAAGTTCGTAAAGGCAGGAATAAGAGAATTCAGTAGATTTTTTAGTTAGTTTTTTTTAAGCTTTTAAATTTAAGAAGGAATAACAATGAGAGTAAGGGAGAAACTTGAGAGGAAGGGATTGGAAGAGAACTAGATCAAAACACATATACATGTCAGAAATTCCCAAATAATAAAAACAAAATATTGGTCATATTGAGGACATTATGATCTTTAAAATTTGTGGTATAGGGCTTATATGAAAACGTGATATAAAGACAAAGGTTGTATATATAATGGCTTTCTCATTTACCAGCAGAGATTGAATTTGTTCTGAGATTAAAAACAAGTTGTTTACTATGCTAAATCCGATTAATTGATTTATTTTTAAATGGCCTTGTTTTGATTATAGTATCCAGACACTCTTTCTTGGTTGATGTTACTACTTTTGCTTTCCTTCTTTGCCCCATTGTTTCATTCAGGAGAGTTTGTTTCAGTTGCTCAATGAGCTTTACTGAGAAACCAAAATTTGAGCAACACCATTAGCAAAGTTAGGATGCAATTTAAGCCAGAAAAAGATTTCTGATATGGTGCATCAATCAGTATTATTTCCCCTGTAAATAATTTCAGGTGAAAACAATCTATGTAAGACTGGAGCTGAGATAAGGAGGGAGGCAATGAGGAACTAGGATTACTACAAGCTGTGAAACTTCATTTGATTGAGTGGAATGTAAAACCATTGAAAATTTTGATTAGCAGAACTATATGGCTAGTATACTCTTAAAAATTGCACTTTAGGGGGTAGTATGAGACTTTGTTTTGAAGAAATTTTATAGTCAAAGCGTGAAAGAAAATGTTTCATTTGGGATACAAAAAATTGCACCAGCAAAAAGGGAAATATAATGAACATTCTAAAGCAAATCATGCAGAAGATAGGAGAAATAACAGGACTCTAAGAATATTTGAAAGTAGAACTAATGGAGTTGACTGCTGGCTTATATATAAATATTGAAAGCAAAAGGGACTCAAGAATGAGTTGCTTGCTTATTAGTTTGGGAAATTTGTTGGATTTTGTCAGGATGAGGCAAGGCTCTTAGTACAGATGGATGTGGTAGTTAGTGTTGAATAGGGAAATGGGAACCGGAAGATTTATAATTTGGATATATTGGCTCCAGAATGACTACTTTATGTACACAGGATGATGAGAAAGAAGTAGTTGACTATATGTTTGAATTAAGCTCTCAAAAATTTTTGCATTTGGACATATTAGCCAAGAATATTAATATAAAGATGACATGTAGACTTGTAAACCACAATGATCATAATTTGAATATGAATTGAGAAATTACCATATCCTTTAATAGCATCAATGTTAGAAAAACCTAAAAAGAAAACAGTGAATGAGAAAAGAAGCAACGCTCCAGGAAGAAGAAAATTTCCAAAGCATGAAGTACTGGAGGGTCAGTAAAGAAGCAATGCTGCAGTCCCCAAATTTGTTTATGTGTTTTCATCTCATGATGGCTCAGAATGATACTCAGTCAATTAAAAAATTACTTTAAATTTTGACATTTTCGCTTTTCGAGATTATGACAACTTTTGCAGTGACAGAGTCATGGCTCCTAGGAAGCCAAGTGGGCATGATAGTAAGTAAGTATGTTCTACCATCTTCTGCATTGGGAATGTCAAGGTATTTGATAGGCCTAGAGTATCAAATACATATTTAAGCCTGGAAATTTTCAATTTATAATAAATTGACTGAGATAGATCCTTAATGTAAGCCAGAAATTTTAACCATTAGCATATTAATTAATCCTTCTATTGAACATCAGATTAACAACTTCAAAATCCGTAGTCATGTCAATATTTTCTTTTTCTCTTTTCTTTTCAATAAATAGTCACTTTTTAATTTTATTTTTATTATATGTTTCTATGTATTCACATTTCCAATGTTATCCCCTAAACCCCCTCTCCCATCCTCCTTCCCTGCTTCTATGATTGCTCCTACTCCCACCCACCCACTCCCACCTTAATACCCAGGCATTATCTATTTTGTTTCTTAATGTTTCATATCTCTCTTTTCCACCTATTTTAACATCACATTCAACCTCCCTCAAGACTGCTCTTGTATTCATTTTTATGAGACACATAGTTTAATTTCTATTAGGGAAGCTTTTTAAAGAAACTAGTAGAAACACACACAGGATGGTGGTTTGCATTTGTGTAACCTGGTTGGAAGTACAGACTGCTTATCTATGGACATTCAAGATGAGGAGACATTACAGTGTGACAATTCCCAAAGTATATCACAATTAAGGAAATCCATGCAATAAAAATCATACCTGGGACTCACCACAGCTCAGTGTCCTATTGAACAGCTTTATTGTAACCAAAATTTCATCTTCGTCATATATTTAATGAGCTCAGTACTGGATGAAAACTATTACATGGAAAAACATTGCAAATAAATTATATTATTATTTTTTCATTAAGTAAACGACAATTGTGAAAAAAGAAACAGCTGCTGCTGTCACAGGTAATGCCTCAGGAATCTCAAGTGTCCCATGAGAAAGGAGACATCAGGCTTCAACACTGGGCAAGTCTGACAATGCTTGTAAGTTTCCACAATGGTTAAGTCTGCTGAAGTACACTGCGCCATTTAAAATGATGTGTAAGGCATTCACAACTGCATGGCATTCATTACCAAAAAATATATATATATTCTTAAAAGTACATTTCTGTAGAAAAGAGTGATCTAAAAGATATATTATTTTTCTTATTAAACTATAGAAATACTTATTAAAGAACAATTATAATTTTTTTTACAAAAATATAGTTTCCATCTGCCAGGTCCCTCTAGACACAGTATAAAGTTAATACAATATTACATTAAGGAACATTATAACTGATAGTTTATATTATTCTCAGTGGCCAATTGGGAGTCTCAATCCCACTAAGTACATGCAAAATCCTTCTTGTGTAGCTTAAGAATTAGTCACTTGTGGCTTATCTGCTATAAAATTATAACTTACAACCACAGAAAAATGGTTCTATTTACTTTCCTGAGCTGTGGGTTGTTCAATTGGTGGCAATGGCAGAATCTTATCAGGCAGTTAACAAAGTCTTATGGAATGGATAGATTCTGCTTCAGCAGACTAAAAATATAGTCAAATAAGAAAAAAAGGAGTGAAAATATTTTCTTAACACGAACTTGTTTAAAAAGAGACAAACTTATGTAGAAAGGCATGCACGTATAACTATGTTTATAATTAAAAAATGAGATATTTAAAAATTTTTTAAAAAGTACATTTACATGAAGGACACCACCCAGGAGCTCAGTTTTATTGTTCTGTCATTAGCATTTCCTTTTGTTTGTCTATTTGTTTTGTTTTTTAAAGAGTTTCCTTCTGTAGCCTAGGCTGGTCTAGAACTTACTACGTAGCCCATGTTGGCCTTAAATGTATGCTCAGAAGCATTGAGACTATAGGCTTGAGTTAACACACCCACATTTGTCACTGAAATTTCTTTTTTCAGGATATATCTGGACATTTGAAATATTAAAAGAAGATAATATTTTAGAAATAATCTTGAGCAAGTCACTATAAAATTTAAATTTAGAGCCTCAAGAGGTGGCTCAGCACTTAAGAGTATTTGTTGCTCTTTCAGACGACCCAGGTTTGTTTCTAGCACCCAAATCTAGTTTACAGCCATCCATAGCTACAGTTCCACGGAATCTGCTCTCCTCTTATCTTTGTGGATATCAGACATACACATCGTGTACATACATACATGCAGAGAAAACGCTTTTAGACAGAAGATAAAAATAAACAATGTAAATTATTTATCACAAATTAGTGTAAGTTAAATTGTGGAATTACAAGTTTGAAAAATAAATCAAACTTTTTAATGTAAAAGAACAATTACTTAAGATTGTAATATTGAATGAGAGCCATGAAAAGCAGACCAACATAAAATGTATTATTCTTGAACTGTTTTGGGTTTGGTTAGCATTTTGTCTTCTCAGTTATCTCTATTATATAGCAGGAAATACTTTAGTATTTAGTTTTAACACCCTAACTCCTGCTACTCTCTGGCCCCTTGTGGTCTTGCAGCCTCCAAGGCCTCCAAGCACCCAGGCACCAGCGTGCCTGGCCTGGTCTCATCTTGGCAAACTCTCCAACCCAGGGCTCTGAAATTTCCCATGGCGGGTAATTGCCACACTAGCTCCATGCATCCGAATTGCTTGGCTGGCTGGCGTGCCCCACCACCTAACCTTTCTGTGGAACTCTGTAGAGTCGCTTCGTGGAGGAAAACGCCACACAAACTTATTTTAGAACCCACAGTAATTCAGTTGCTGGGACCAGCAACTATTATCCTAATTTGTAAGCCATTCTCAATTAAATCCTCCTGTGGTGATTAGTGGCAATCTAAACCAGGAAACTCTATTTCGCTACACGTTCTCCCCCAAGTTTGCCCCATCCAAAAGCAAGTCCTTTTTTCTGCCTCTCCTCTTGCCCTCTCAGACCTGGAAGTCCCTCCTATTCCTCTCCCAGTGATTGGTTCCTAGAAATCTTTATTCATTAGGGAAGGTTCATAGGTAGTCACTTGAGTGCATGATTCCTCCTCATCTCAGGTAGCCCCTGTTGGGAAAGCAGAATTAGCATCAAAATGCATCTAATTAATATACAGTGCATGTCTTTCGGGTCTGAGTTACTTCACTAATGATTTTATTTTCTAGTTCCGTCCATTTGCCTGCAAAACTCAGTCTGTCCTCATTCTCAATGGCTATCCGTTCTGCTGTCCTGGGATATCTGGGTGTTTCCAGCTTCTGGCTATCACAAATAAAGTCTCTATGAACATAGTGGAACATGTGGCCCTGTGGCATGGTGAGGCATCTTATGGGTATATTCCCAAGAGTGATATTTCTGGGTCCTTAGGTAGGCCCAATTCCAATTTTCTGAGGAACCTCCATTGATTTCCAGAGTGTTTGTACCAGTTTGCAATACCACCAGTAATGGAGGAGTGTTCCTCTTTCTCTGGTTAGGATTTTGTCTTCTCAGTTATGTCCTCTGTGATATGTCCTTAAATCTTTATTAGATGCATAAAAACCTATATGCTAAAAAGTATAAAAACAAAGCCACACATCTCCAAGTCTGACTGATTTTAATTTCTAGAAATACAAATTTTAGATTTTATTTCTAGATCACACAAGGACACTACAACGGCCTCAGGCATGCATGCCTAAGGAAGAAAAGTTAAGGAATTTGTGCAAAGACAAATTTGTGCCCACCTTTAGGTCTGGAGTAGTTGATTCCTTTCATGTGAGAACCCATGGTAAGCACTGGTAGCCGTCCTTTATCACCCAGCAGTTTCCTATTAGCTGTGCGGTTTAATTACTTTTAAAACCAAACCAAAAGAAAACAAAATCACACCAAAAGCAATTATTCTCAGAACAACTCTTTTCATTGTGAACATTTTCCCCTGTGGCATCTCTGCTCTTTATTTTAATTGAATAACAAGAATGGTCTCGTTTACATACTCAATTTCAATTATAGGAGCAAGATGGGTGCTCCTATATACAGATTGGGGGAGAGGGTGCGGGGAGTGAGAAGCAAATGCTTACTAAGCTTTTAGGTATTCAAACTGCATCTCTACTACCAGTTTTGTCAAAATTTTGTTTTAATAGTGGATAGTTAATTCAACTTGTTCATTACTGAAATAATTAATTTATCCTCTGTAACCACAGTGAAGCTCATTTTAGAAAATAAACTTCTTAGACTGATTGAAGATTTTCAATTAATCCTAAAATCAGCCTCTGCCTGTCACTTCCATTGCTCTGACCATACGTGCACATT
Source organism: Rattus rattus (assembly GCF_011064425.1). Classification (NCBI taxonomy): domain Eukaryota; kingdom Metazoa; phylum Chordata; class Mammalia; order Rodentia; family Muridae; genus Rattus; species Rattus rattus. The sequence continues at coordinate 83,975,412 of NC_046156.1, forward strand.
ATTCTAGCAGTTATCACAGGTGTGCTAAAATACATATAGGTTACTTTTCTGTATTGCTAACTATGCCGTGTAAATTGGCAGTGCATGATAAAACAGACTATAAAGTACTTTGATGTATTTGAGGAATAATGAATGTTTTTTAAATAAATGTGAATACATTTCCATACCGACAAAAATATAGAGATAGCATTAAATTCCTCAGAAGAGGTGTACTATATTAATAGATGATAAATTATCATTAATGATGGCTTGCTTGTTTTATGGAAGATAAGTATTTAGCCTAACTCATCCATTACTTTTAGAAAGTAAGGTGCACATTGAAGTGATTTGTTTCAAGTCCCTTGTCTTGTCCAGTACTTGTTACAGTGTACTGGCTTCCATTCTCATTTTTGATTTACTTATGTTAGGTGCATGAATTCTTTCTGTTACAAATTCAAATGTGATTCCCAACTGCTTATTTTCTTTACCTGTCTGTAGCAATTAATGGTAATATTTGTTCATCTATGAAGAAGAAACAGGATGCCATTTAAAAAGCCGACTAAGTGGGCTTTACCCTTATTCATTAGCACGTTGGTAAAGGAATTATTTTCAGCATGATATTGAAAGAAAAGAGGAATTTCTGGATAAATTAGAAAGTTTACTCACAAACAAAGCTCATCTCTCTGGGTAAAAAACACAAGAAAGCCACTACATGAGTAAACAAATGGGGCAGTCATTCAGATATGGAGCTAGTATAAGATGATTAAATATAAGTCAGAATGATTTCATAATACCAAGTTGATAAAAATACAGCTTCCTTATATAATTACAATCTGCCATTTGAGGTGTGGATTTCTGGGGCTTAAGTGGGATGGAGGAATGATACATGATAAGACTCAAGGCATAAAGCAAAATCTGAGTAACATTTATTGTACATTAAGATCTGAATACTGAGAGGAAGTTGAGACAGCACATCCCTCACACACTGTCTTAGGGTTTTGCTACTATGAACAGACACCATGACCAAGGCAACTCTTATAAGAAAAACATTTAATTGGAGTTAGCTTACAGGTTCAGAGTTGGGTCCATTATCATCAAGGCAGGAGCATGGTAGCACCCAGGCAGGCATGATGCAGGAAGTGCTAAGAGTTCAACATCTTGTTCTGAAGTCAAACAGAAGATTGGCTTCCAGGCACCTAGAAGGATGGTCTTAGAGCCCACACCCACAGTGACGTGTTTCCTCCAACAAGGCCACTCTTGCAAATAGTGCCACTCCTGGGGTCAAGCATATTCAAACCACCACACATGCCAACTCTCACTCATCATATTTACAAATTAGTAAAGGTTTATTCAATTGTAGGCATACCAATCTGTTTACTTTTGTGCCTGACTAATACTGGCCAAGTAGTTACACAGTGTGTGCTTTCCTCTGTCATGCCTATGTGCTTCCCTTTCAACCGTCTCCTTTGTTTTGGATTCTCTTGCTCTTCTTCTTCATATTTTTCTTCCTCTTCCTCCTATTCTGCGATTTTGAAGATTGAACTCAGAGGCGTGTGCTTACAAAGCAAGATTTTCACCTCTGAGCTTTATCCATTAATCCCTTTTACTTTTATTTATTTATTTGATAAAGTTTATAATATGGTCTCATTAAGGTATGCACATTGACTTTAAACCTACACTGTAGCCAAGACAGTCACTGACTTTGCAAACTTTCTGCCTCAGATTCTGAGTAGATGAACTCTACCACCAGGCCAGGATGTTACATTCACAGATTTATTTTTTCTTATTCCAGGAATAATGATTAGTATTTCTTTTAAATACTGTTCAATGATAGTTCTCAATGATAGTGTTCCCCACAGTATCCTCTCTAATTCTAATATCTGACATGTGCAAATAAATACCCATTAAATATTTGATGATGAGAAAACAAATCAGGTGGCTGGTACTATCTAGAAATTGATGTGGTGTGTGTGTGTGTGTGTGTGTGTGTGTGTGTGTGTGTGTGTGTGTGTGTGTGTGTGTGTATGAAGAAATTTACTTCAGGGAAAGGAATTTGTGGATTTATTCTGTTTTGCTAGCTTTTGTGGTTTTGGTGAGTCTAGAGAATACACAAAGTCTCTTGTCATTACAATCAAAGTAAAGATTTAAAAGAGTGAATATGAAGGATTCAGGAGCTCTTCACCATGAAGCGGGGTCATAGAGTAAGTATCAGAATAAATGATGCACCTATAAAACAATGACTCAGTAAAATTTAATAATATTCCATGAAAATGTATATTTTTATTATAATATATCATGATCATGTTTTTTAATAAGAAAGAAAATTTTCTAAAATATTGCAGAATCTTTTTGTAAAATCTTCAAAAACTGACACTTGTGTGAATATTCTCTTTTCCTCTTAACACAGTAAAGTTCTTCTTCTTCATTTTACTTTTAAATTTTCCTCAGAAAATTTTTAGAAAATATGTATGTGCTGTGAATGTAGAATTTATCCCTAAATCTGTGGAATTACTAAGGTTTCATAACTAAGAACTGCCTGAATGTTACTGTTATAAACAAATCATTCTCTTAATTACCTCCCAATATATATTCCTATTGAAAAAAAAAGAAGTGGTTTTGTTTATTTCTAATTGTTGGTGCCTTGTACCTGGTATGGTGCCTGGCTAATAATGAAATATTTTAGTAATGAATTATAAATATTTCGCTAGTTGATGACAAAAGAGCAAGCCATTTTGTTGTCTGACTCCTAGACTCTGATTGAGGCAATAACATAGAGATGTAGAGAGAGTGACATGAATGTTAACATGAAAGAAGCCAGTTGACCTACAGAATTAGAAATTATTTTTAACCTACTCTACATGTAACAAAGATGGTGAAAAAGTTCTAGATATAGACACAAAAAAGAAGGTATGTGCTATGTCACTATCTCACGCCTAGGACATATTGAGTGTTTCTATTCCCCCACCAACTCATTAGGCAATTTCCATCTTTGGAAATACATTCTCATTTTTAATAAACTAAAACCACAAATTATGTTACTATGTGTACACTGTTAAATTGTTTGTCCTATGATATAACAACCAGAAATATTGGCAGATGCTACTGGACTCTGATCAGTAACAAAATGGCTAAAATCATATCAACCCTAATGAGTGACACATGACTGATATCTCACTCATACAATTTTTAGTAAAATATGTTTTTAATTCTACCTGTATGGCTAGAAAGAGACTATTTCATACTATTTCAAAAACATAGCTTTAAAGATGAGTATGCTGGAATAACAAAACAAAAGGAAAGGAAAGGAATATTTTATTTTCTCAATAGGATATTCATTATACATTAATTATTATAGCATATATCATTATATTATAATACCATTATATTATAATGTATTTATTTAATTATTTAGGATATGTTTTATCCTTGGCTTAAGATGATTCAAATTTAGTACAGTCAACATTACACAGATGACAACTAATCAATAGAAACTGAAATATGTGTTTCCAACTGTTGTGCAGAAAGCATTTCTAGAGCCCAAAAGAAGACCACCACCAAGGAGCTAATTCTGATGCATACTAAGGTCTCTCTCTCTCTCTCTCTCTCTCTCTCTCTCTCTCTCTCTCTCTCTCTCTCTCTCTTTCAAATACTTTATGTGAATAGATTTCAGTTCTTCTGATCAGTTTCTCTATATTGAAGCTGAAGCCCCTTCAGCTCTTTCAGTGCTTTCTCTGATTCCTTCAACGGGGGTCCCATTCTCAGTTCAGTGGTTTGCTGCTGGCATTCACCTATGTATTTGCCATATTCTGACTGTGTCTCCCAGGAAAGAACTAGATCCAGTTCCTGTCAGCCTGCACTTCTTCGCTTCATCCATCTTATCTAGTTTGGTGGCTGTATATGTATGGGCCACATGTGGGGCAGGCTCTGAATGGGTGTTCCTTCAGCCTCTGTTCTAAACTTTGCCTCCCTATCCCCTCCTAAGGGTATTCTTGTTCCCCTTTCAAATAAGGAGTAAACCATCTCCATTTTGGTCATTCTTCTTGAGTTTCATGTGTTCTGTGCATCTAAGGTAATTCGAGCATTTGGGCTAATATTCACTTATCAATGAGTGCATACCATGTGTTTTTCTCTGTGATTGGTTACCTCATTAAGGATGATTTTTCCAGTCCCATCCATTTGCCTATGAATTTAATAAAGTCATTGTTTTTGATAGCGGAGTAGTATGCCATTGTGTAGATGTTCCACATTTTCTGTATCCATTCCTCTGTTGAAGGGATCTGAGTTCTTTCCAGCTACTGGCTACTATAAATAAGGCTACTATGAACATAGTGGAGCATGTGTCTTTGTTGTATGTTGGAGCATCTTTTGGGTATATGCCTAAAAGAGTTATAGCTAGGTCATTTGTTGATTCTTGATCTTAGAGCATAAGATGTTTTGTTTTGTTCAGGAAATTTTGTCCAGTGCCCATGTGTTTGAGATTCTTCCCCACTTTTTCTTCTATTAGTTTGAGTGTATCTGGTTTGATGTGGAGGTCCTTGATCCACTTGGACTTAAGCTTTGTACAGGGTGATAAGAATGGATCGAACTTCATCTTCTACATGCTGACCTCCAGTTGAACCAGCACCATTTGCTGAAAATGCTATCTTTTTTCCATTGGATGGTTTTGGCTTCTTTGTCAAAAATCAAGTGACCATAGGTGTGTGGGTTCATTTCTGGATCTTCAATTCTGTTCCACTGGTCCATCTGCCTGTCTCTGTACCACTACCATACTATTTTTTATGACCATTGCTCTGTAATACTTCTTGAGTTCAGGGATAGTGATTCCTCTGGAAGTCCTTTTATTGTTGAGGATAGTTTTAGCTATCCTGGGTTTTTTGTTATTCCAGATGAACTTGCAAATTGTTCTGTCTAATTCTATGAAGAATTGGATTTATATTTTGATAGGGATTGCACTGAATCTGTAGATCGCTTTTGGTGAAATGGCCATTTTTACTGTATTAATCCTGCCAATCCATGAGCATGGGAGATCTTTCCGTCTTCTGATATCTTCTTCAATTTCTTTCTTCAGAGACGTGAAGTTCTTATTATACAGATCTTTCACTTACTTGGTTAAAGTCACACCAAGGTATTTTATATTATTTAGGACTATTATGAAGGGTGTCGTTTCCCTTATTTCTTTCTCAGCTTTTTTCTCTTTTGTGTAGAGGAAGGCTATTGATTTATTTGAGTTAATTTTATACCCAGCCATTTTTCTGAAGGTGTTTATCAGGTTTAGTAGTTGTCTGGTGGAACTTTTGGGGTCACTGAAATATACTGTCATATCATCTGCAAATAGTGATATTTTGACGTCTTCCTTTCCAATTTGTATCCCTTTGATCTCCTGATTGCTCTGAATAGGAATTTGAGAACTATAATGAATAAGTAGGGAGAGAGTGTGTAGCCTTGTCTAGCCCCTGATTTTCATGGAATTGCTTCAAGTTTCTCTCCATTTAGTTTAATGTTAGCTACTGGTTTGCTGTATATGGCTTTTACTGTTTAGTTATGGGCCTTGAATTCCTGTTCTTTCCAGGACTTTTATCATGAAGTGGTGTTGAATTTTGTCAAATGCTTTCTCAGCATATAATGAAATGATCATGTGGTTTTTATCTTTCAGTTTGTTCATATAGTGGATTACATTGATGGTTTTCCTTATATTAAACCATCCATACATACCTTGGATGAAGCCTACTTGATCATGATGGATGGTTGTTTTGATCTGTTCTTAGATTCAGTTTGCAAGAACTTTTTGGAGTGTTTTTGTATCAATATTCATAAGAGAAATTCGTCTGAAGTTCTCTTTCTTTGTTGGGCCTTTGTGTGGTTTAGTATAAGAGTAATTGTGACTTCATAGAAGGAATTCGGTAGTGCTCCATGTGTTTCAATTTTGTAGAATAATATGGATATTATTGAAGTCTTCTATGAATGTCTGATAGAATTCTGCACTGAACCCATCTGGACCTGGGCTTTTTTGTTTGGGAGACTTTTAATGACTGCTTCTATTTCTTTAGGAGTTATGGGGTTGTTTAAATGGTTTATCTGTTCCTGATTTAACTTCGGTACCAGGTATCTGTCTAGGATAATGTCCATTTCCTCCAGAGTTTCAAGTTTTGTTGAATATTAACTATTGTAGTAGGATCTGATGATTTTTTGAATTTCCTCTGATTCTGTTGTTATAACTTTCTTTTCATTTCTGATTTTGTTAAGTTGGACACACTCTCTGTGTCTTCTAGTTAGTGTGGCTAAGGGTTTATTTATTTTGTTTATTTTCTCAAAGAACTAGCTTTTGGTTTTATTAATTCTCTGTATAGTCTTTTTTTATTTCTACTTGGTTGATTTCAGCTCTGAGTTTGATTATTTCCTGCCTTCTACTCCTCCTGGGTTTATTTCCTTCTTTTCGTTCTAGTGCTTTTAGGTCTGCTGTCAAGCTGCTGATATATATTCTCTGCTGTTTCTTTCTGCAGGTACTGAGAGCTGTGAGTTTTCTTCCTAGCAAAGCTCTCATTGTGTCCCATAAGTTTGGGTATGTTGTACCTTCATTTTCATTAAATTCTAAGAAGTCTTTAATTTCTTTCTTCATTTCTTCCTTGACCAGGTTATCATTGAGCAGAGCATTGTTCAACTTCCATGCATATGTGGGCATTCTTTCCTTATTATTGAAGACCAGCTTTAGCCTGTGGTGGTCTGATAGGACGCATTGGATTATTTTTATCTTTCTGTATCTGTTGAGGCCTGTTTTGTTCCCAATTATATGGTCAATTTTGGAGAAAGTACCATGAGGTGGTGAGAAGAAGGTATATCCTTTTGTTTTAGGATAGAATGTTCTATAAATATCTGTTAAGTCAATTTCTTTCATGACTTCTCTTAGTCTGTCTAAGTCTCTGTATAATTTCTGTTTCCATGATCTGTCCATTGATGAGAGTGGGGTGTTGAAATCTACTATTATTGTATGAGGTGCAATGTGTGCTTTGAGCTTTAGTAAGGTTTCTTTTATGTATGTAGGTGCCCTTGTATTTGGAGCATAGATATTTAGGATTGAGAGTTCATCTTGGCGAATTTTTCTTTTGATAAATATGAAGTGTCCTTCCTTATCTTTTTTGATGACTTTTAGTTGATAATCAATTTTATTTGAAATTAGAATGGCTACTTCAGCTTGCTTCTTCTGACTATTTGCTTGGAAAGTTGTTTTCCAGCCTTTCACTCTGAGGGAGAGTCTGTCTTTGTCTCAGAGGTGTGTTTCCTGTAGGCAGCAAAATGCTCGGTCCTTGTTATACATCCAGTTTTTAATCTGTGTCTTTTTATTGAGGAATTGAGTCCATTGATGTTGAGAGATATTAAGGAATAGTGATTGTTGCTTCCTGATATCTTTGTATTTGTATCTTTGATATGATTGTGTGCTTATCTCCTCTTTGTTTTCTTGCAAAACGGTTAGTTTCTTGCTTTTTCTAGGGTGTTTCTTGCTTTCTGTGTTGGGCTTTACCCTTTATTATACTTTGTAGAGCTGGATTTGTAGAAAGATTTTGTGTAAATTTGGTTTTGTCATGGAATATCTTGGTTTCTCTATCTATGTTAATTGAGAGTTTTTCAGGATACAGGAACCTGGGCTGGCATTTGTGTTCTCTTACGATCTGTATGATATCTGTCCAGGATCCTCTGGCTTTCATAGTCTCTGGTGAGAACTCTGGTGTAATTCTGATAGATCTGCCTTTATATGTTACTTGACCTTTTTCCCTTACTGATTTTAATATTCTTTCTTTGTTTTGTGCATTTGGTGTTTTAACTATTATGTGACAGGGGGAGTTTCTTTTCTAGTCCAATCTATTTGGAGTTCTATGGGCTTCTTGTATGTTTCTGGACATTTATTCCTTTAGGTTAGGGAAGTTTTCCTCTATGAATTTGTTGAAGATATTTGCTGGTCCTTTGATTTGGGAGTCTTCACTCTCTTCTATACATATTATCCTTAGGTTTGATCTTCTCATGTGTCCTGGTTTTCCTGTATGTTTTGGGCTAGTAGCTTTTTCTGTTTTACACTATATTTTGTCAACGATTTCTATGGAATCTTCTGCTCCTGAGTTTCTTTCTTCTATCTCTTGTATTCCATTGGTGATGCTCACATTGGTGACTCCTGATCTCTTCCCTAGGTTTTCTATTTCCAGGTTTGTCTCCCTTTGTGCTTTCTTTATTGTTTCTATTTCCATTTTTAACTCATGGATGGTTTTGTTCATTTCCTTCTCCTGTTTTGTTGTTTTTTCCAGTAGTTCTTTAAGGGATTTTTGTGTTTCCATTTTAAGGGCTTCTAGCTGTTTTCTTGTGTTGTTCTGTATTTCCTTAAGGGAGTTATTTATGACCTTCTTAAAGTCCTCCATTATCTTGATAAAATGTGATTTTAAATCTAATTCTTGCTTCTGGTGTGTTTGGATATTCAGTGTTTGCTTTGTTGGGAGAATTGGGCTCTGATGATGCCATGTAGTCTTGGTTTCTGTTGCTTGGGTTCCTGCTCTTGCCTTTTGCCATCAGGTTGTCTCTGGTGTTACCTTGTTTTGTTATTTCTGACAGTGGCTTGACTGTCCTATAGGCCTGTGTGTCAGGAGTGCTGTACACCTGCTTTTCTGTTTTCTTTCAGCCAGTTATGGGAACAGAGTGTACTGTTGTCAGGTGTGCAGTCTTTCCTGTCCACTGTCTTTCACCTGTCCCTGTGGGCAGTAACCAGAAGGACTTGCCCCTACTTCTCCTAGGTCCTTGTGCACATGGGGACCAAATGGCACTAGGCAATTCCTCTAGAGCCAGAGAGTAGTCTCCTCTGGTTTCCCAGGCGTGTCTGCCCCTCTGAAGGTCTAGCTCTCCTTCACACATTATTTCAGTGCAGACAGCTCTTTGACAAGGTGCGTTCAGATCCAGGTGCAATCTGGCCCACAGGGCTCCTGTAGCTTGACTACTCCTATCTTCCTGTGCCCAGAGGCACTATACAGTTTCCTCTTGGGCCAGGGATGTGGGCAAAGGTGGGCAGAAGTGGTGGTCTCTCCCGCCCTGCACTCTCAAGATTGAGCACACTTCTGGGCAATAGCTTTCTCTCCCATGGGGTTTGGGAGCAGGGAGCTCTGGGCTGGGACATTTCTGATTTTTAATGTGGATACACTCTTTTGCCCTCTGGTTATTCTGGTTAAGGGTTTATGTATCTCATTGTTTTTCTCAAAAAAAAAAAAAAAAAAAAAAAAAAGCTCCTGGTTTTGCTGATTCTTTTATATAGTGCTTTTGTTTCTACTTGACTGATTTCAAGTTCACTGAATATGTAAACAGTTAACTCAATTTTAACCTTAGGCCAAGTTCTCTAAACTGGAGTCTGAATCCAAAAGACCTGGTCTCTCACAACATCTTTCTGCACCTGGCCTTTAGATTTTCACTTGGATTCACAAACTAAAATTCAGATAGCTGTCTTGCATCCCTGCTTTCACTTTCTATGTTTTACTTTGAATCTGACTTCTGATTCACTATAAGCAAACTATCGCATTCCTCTTCAGTACTTACTCACAAAAATAAGCCATTGTCCCAGACCTGTATTCACCCTTTTTTCCTGGAATACTGAAGCCTCAAAGAACAGGTAATACCACTTTAAAAGTCAGAAATCATCCATGGATGTGACGATTATATTCTGCATCCTGAAGTAATCATCTTAGAGGGTCCAGATTCTCTCAGGAATGGCAGTAATTAACTTAGATCTACCTTTCGGGAGGGAAACTATAAGGTTAGTGGATTGTTAGTATTTTGTTGTTGTTGCTGCTGCTGTCATTCTTATAGCTGGAATTCTACCCTTGCTCTATGTTCTGAATTACAGCCATGATTCTGCTTCAATATTTAGAATAGAGGACACTATTGGCAAATGTCACTCTTGGCATTTGATAATTTGATATCATAGTCATGTAGGTCGTTTACAATGCCTCCCTCTTTTGGCTGTAAAACTGTAAGACTAATTATGGTTCAAAAGAATAGGTTCTTAGTCAAATCTCTGACAAATAGTAGAAATGTAACATCCTGACCTTCCCAGGGGTTCATAAGTTTACCATCTATGGACTGGCTTTCTGGTCAAAAGCAAAGATATACCATTGCTCGCTGGCTTAAGAGTTAATTCTGTGGAACATTCCCAAGAGGAACATGACATTTCTTGAGACTTTAGAAATAACATAAAAGTCATTTAAAACATAGACTAGCCTGATGCTATCTCTGGCTGTTGCCCAGTCTTGCTTCAAGAAGTCTCTTGTTTCTGTTGTATGTTCTAGCACTGTCCACTTTCCATATCAGAGGGTATTTTTTCTCCATTGTTCCTTTGGCCATGTTTCATTATCAGCTCGTAAGAATGTCCTCTACTCTAATGGTTCCATTAGCTATTGTCCATTCTCTCCATCTGAATGTATTTTAGTTTACTCTTTAATAAACTATCTTCTTCATTATACTCTTTGTATCATATGAACTTTTAATGATAACCACAAGTGCTTGAGTACTGAGGAAACTCTAAAAGGAGAGTCTAATGTCAACCACCATATTTTTGTACTGTGTGTGTGTGTGAGTGTGTGTGTTTTTGTATGGTTATTTAGAGAAAGCATCTTGTTTTATAGGTTAGGTGAGATATTGTTGTTTAGTTGGCTATGATTTTAGACATTTTCCATCTTCTCTGACTTAAATGTTTTTCTAACTTAGAATATTTTTCAATTTAAGTTTATCAAAATTTAATAGTACCAGACACTGAAAAGCACCTTAATTTAAGACTTTTAGTGTAACACAAGGCAACATATGATGTAGAGGAAATTTTGGAAGGAAAATTTACATTTAAAAATATTGACATATTAGATATAGGCCTCTTGTAATATCTGTTACAAATGATAATAAAAGAAATAGGAAGATTTTTTGCTGTCTTGTGAGGAAAGACAATTTTTTTTCTCAGGAGGGCAAAGAATCTGAAGCTTTTGACGCACTGCTGGCAATGTGGAGGCCATAGAGGAGGAGCCTATAAGCAGAATGTCTACATTGTATGGACGCATGCTAATAAAATTTCTTCTATCCAATGTACCTACTTTTCTTCTCTCTTCTGCCCTATTAGAGTTTAGATTTAAACCAGCACATGCCAGTATTAGTCTTGATTCTGGGAATCCATGATTCTATAATACCACAAAGAACTAATTGAAAGACAAATCCAGCCAGCCATGTTAGTGAGCAGACACAATCCTACTATTGTCAAAACAGAATCTGCCTTTTTTTGTTAGACTTACTTTTGGTCATTCTCTTTACATATATTCTACTCAAATAACAAATACTGGCTTTATACTTTGGCTTAGTACACTTCACTTTAGTCCCATGTGCCTTCATTTGCTATTCTTCAAGAAAATCAAGATTTTATACATTTTTTGAGGTTAGTACTCATGTGAAGAAATGAGGAGTGATTGTGTTGTCTGAACTGGGAAGGAGATCATACTAAAAACACATAAACTATCATTTGTTCATGTATAAATAATCAAAAAAATGGCTCATTTACTATTTTATTTCATGCAAGCATTCCTTTTTTCTACAAACAAATTTTTATAATATTCTAGAGCAATGATATAAATGTAGTTTTATGTTAAACATTTAAATTTGGAAGAAATATAAGCCAAATTTTGTGCATTTTGTATTAGCAGTATAAACTGCCATCACTCTGAATAATATCATAACACTGTAACCAAGAAGTTACAAAGTAGGATTAATGACAATATTGTGAAAGTATATTAATGTTGGGGAGCTCAAACATTTATTACTGTGCCTGCTAAACGGTTATATTTTTTGAGTAGAAATAGAAACAAATCATGTTCTTCCTTGGATTTAAAAATATTTAGCTCTACTGAATACCTCTGAACCCAAGACTTCTATTTATATGTTGTTTTTGCTATTTAGATAAAAAGAAATGGTGATTACATCAATTTTATCTATCATGTATTTATAAAAATATGAATCGAAACTCAAAAGTGTAGGCTTCCTACACTACTCCTTCCACGTCAGTTGGGACAGCTGGAACTTCCGGAGTATGACAGAGGATGGCAGCAGAATCTAGACAGGAGTTTGTGGCCATTCCTAAGGCACACATATGCATTTTTTATCTTGTTGTCCATAGATGCTTAATTTTTATTATAATCAGAAGAAAAACTATATACAAAGTATCCTCCGGGTTATATAATTTTTGGTACTGTTGTGATGGGTCTTATGGCAAGATAAACAGTCTAGAATAATGAAAACTTCTGGACAAGGCTGTTCTTTCTTTCCATGTATGGTTGATAATTTTCCAAACAACTCTTTATTTGCATTTCAAAATATCCCTAGAGATTTTTTTTCCCATGGAGGTATTAGGAGATTTTAGGGCTCTATTAAGTGAGGTCACCTCTCCATGCTGTGTTGTTTCCTTGTGGCTGTTATCATTATACAATCGCTATCTTAGAAGAGGAATTGCATTCCTTCATTTACATATTCCACCGTGCATTCAATTTGGTTACATCTTCTGCTGCCCACTCCCTGGACTACAACCAGAGTGAAAAGTTCTTGATGATCTCTATCTATTTTGTCTTTTAAGCTCTATCATGGTTTGGACCTGTAGACATCTTTATCTAAATCTCTGACTATGACATGTTTTATCTTTCAGACGAACCTGTGGTTCATTTTATAAATTAGCCTTCTATTCAGTGTTATTCTACACATAAACAATTTATCTATCAGTTTACATAACTTTATATTTTGCCTAAACTTGCTGTGAATTCTTTTTATACAAACTAATGATAAACAAGTATAAGTATATATTACATAATTATATCAACCAATTTTTCTAGTAATAGAAAACAAAATATTTTGTATGACCACATGGATTATTGACTCTGTACCAGTCACAATATTATTTTACTTTTTATTTGTAATAAATAAAAATAAAATATTACTATTGTATTTTTCCTTCACAAGTAGAAACACTTTGCTCTTAAGTGTATCATATTATAGTATTTTTAAAGCTAAAAATAATGGCAGTTCAAAGATATTGATTGTTGTAGCTTTAGTTAATTCAATGGATATTTCATAAAATCTGAATTTTGAGTGAGATTATTTGTTTTATATATAGGAAATATAGAAATTTCATCATTCAGGGACTATTTCAATTTCTCTGAATATGTAAACACTATGAGATAATAAAGCATCTGTCAAGAATTTTCATGTCTTGATTTTGTGAAATAAGTTTATCATTTTATCCCCATAATTGTGCCAGAGATATAATGGTATTCACTAGGTATTTGTTTAATATAGTAATGGATAGATAAATTGACTGAGATCTGAAAATAATACTCAACAGTGAGTGGATAATAGTCATCTGAAAGCTTGATACATGGAATTTTCTTGTCGTGAGCTACATAATAGCAAGAAATGTTTTCTCTGGTATTTATATATTCACTGTCTCATCTTGATATCTAAATTTAGAAAATGAAATTTGCCTTGAGTGATTTTGTGATAAGTTAGTATATTTAGTCTCTGGACAAACAATCACTGTATTGCTGAAATTTATAAATGCACCGTAACTTATGATTTCTATTATTGTGATTAAAAACACAATCACCAAAAGCATCTTAAGATGAAAGATTTTATTTGGCTTATACTTCTATATTGTAGTCCATCATTGTAAGAATAATAGGTACTCAAATAGAGTAGGAACCTGGAGACAGAAATTGATACAGATGGCATGGAGATATGTGTTTTCTGACTTTCTATTCATAGCTTGTTCTGTTGGCTTCCTATTGAACAGTGGGCTACCAGCTTGGGGACAACACCAACTATAAAGTGCCAACCCTCCCCCTTCAATCTATAGTCACAAAAATGCATTGTAGCCATATCTTATGAATGCATTTTCTCAACAGAGGTTCTCTCCTTTCAGATAACTTCATTTGGTGTCAAACTAACATAAAAGTAGCTATCAAAGAACCATTTGAGTTTGGTGGCAATTGACATATAGGCATATAGGAAACCAAAGGCATACTTTTTTTAAATATGTAAAACATATACCTCAATATAGAATGTGTTTCAGGAATTTGGAGCCAATTCAAGTAACCTCTATGTTACCTTAAGTTGGATATTATAAAAACTATACTCCAAAGGTTTTCACCCAAGAGGAAAGATAAGCACCTTTCTTCTAAATTCAGAAACATAGAGCCTTTGGCCCTAAATGAGAAATAATGGTGCTAACCCTATCTAATCCTACTCCCAGGTCTGGGTTCTGAAATCCATTTTGGACAGAAATGCTTTAAAAAAATGTCTTTTCAACATCTTCTTGGGTAGCATTTCCTGAGCCCTAGGGGAGGGACTAGATGGAGACAGCCTATTGAGGGATGTGTGTTACAACTCTCACTTTCTGTATAATATCTGGCTTTGGGTCTCTGTATTCAGCATTTTCTGTAGGAGAAATCCTCTCTGGTGATGACTGAACATAACACTGACCTGTTGGTACAGCAGAATGTCATTAACAGCCATTTTATTCCATGTTTAAAAACGAACAATAACATGTGGTTTTACCCTATTTGCCTGAACTATCTAGTTTTAGACTCTGGTTCTCAGTAATTCAAGCAGGTTATAATGTGGGTTTCATCTCATGGCTTCAGCTTTAGGTAAAAGTGGATATTGGAGGAGATTGGGAATAGCAAGAAATCAAGGCTCTGTAAATCAATATGACTAACACATAGAGTTAGGCAGGATGCACAGGATCTGCATGGGTTTGTACCAGAAGACATTATTAAGCAGAAAAGATAAGATGTCACATGCCCCCATTCCTGTCCTTAAGCAATCTCCAATTAGTAACAATTTGTAAATGAAAATTTGATTTTCTCCAAATTTTCAGACTAGGGAAGTTACTCTATTTTTTTTTTACTATTAATTGGTTATTTTATTTATTTATAATTCAAATGTTGTCCCCTTTCCTGGTATCCTTTCCACATATGCACCCATCTCATCCCCTCTCCTTTGTCTTTAAGAGGGTTCTTTCCACTCAAACACCCACACCCACCTCACAACTCTAGAATCCCCCCTATGCTGGGCAACAAGCCTTGACAGGACCAAGGGCCTCTCTTTCCATTGATGCCAGATATGGCAATCCTCTGCTACATATGTAGCTGAAGCCATGGACCCATCCATGTATACTCTTTGGTTGGTGGTTTTGTCCCTGGAAGCTCTGAGGGGTCCAGTTAGTTGATATTGTTTTTTTTTTTCTTCCAATAGAGTTGCAATCCCCTTCAGCTCTCTCAGTCCTTCCCCTTCCATTGGAGTTCCTGGGTTCAGTCTGATGGTTGGTTGTATCTATATCTGTCTTAGTCAGATGTGGGAGCCACTCTAATCCTACGTATGTTCCTAACCCCTGTATCCATCCTACACCCTTGCAACCTCCCCCTAAAAGAAGTTAGAAAACTAAAATAAAAAATTAAAAAAAATAATAAAAGATGAAAATAATTAGGCCATGGAGGCTGTAGTGTGCCAGTATATCTCACCATATACCCTTTTATTCACACATCTTTGCATGCATGTAAATGTTTGTTGCAATGAGACATTTGTCTAGCTCAAGGCCTCTGGCTTCTTCTACATTGGATCCTCAATGGGACTTTTTCAGATAGCCTATTGTTGCTTTGTGTCATGAAGATCCAGAAGCTTTGGATCTGCAGGCTTGGCCTTTTCACATGCTCCAGCAGTTCACTGATGAGGTAATTGTTAGAGTGGACATACTCAAAGCCCTAGAACTAGGTCTGGTTTATAGCTAAATTGGTCAGCCCACCAGTTCTCCCACACCCACACTCACACCCATACCAACCACAGTGAACTCTATAGCACTTCCCTGGCTAGCTCACCAAATGCCACACCCAGCAAAGGCAACTCTCCTGCCCTCGTGCCCTTTCCATGACCACCTACACCTTTTACCACCAGAATCATCTCCACTCTGCTGCCCAAACAAGGTGCAGGATCCCACTTTCCTACCCCATAACTGCAGGCACCAAGGATTAGGGCCAGCTCTGTACAGCCTTTGAACATCAAAATGGTCTCAAGAATCAGCCCAAAAAATGGACACGCACAAGGTCTTTAGTGGTAATATGATCCAAGGACAATGACACAGACCCCTGCTGCTCTGTGGCCATGACATAGACATTGTCTTCAGCAGCAGCACTGACTGGGACTTCACCATGGCCTCAGGTAGCAGGGGAGGTTACTCCTATCAGGATATTTATCTCCACCTTTGTGTCTCCAGTTTCCTGTCTCTCCACAGTGCTCAGAGTTCTGCTTCTCTTTCCCTCCCATCCTCCAACCACATACCTGCACATTGTAGTGGATCATGCAAAGGTCCTTTGGTTGTATTTCCTTTTTTGTTGGTGTTGTTATTTAATAAAAGACAGAAAGTGTATGTGTCTAGATGGTAAGGGAACTGGGGAGTAACTGGGAGTAACAGAGAGAGAATAGATCACAATCAAGCTATATTATGTGATTAAAAAAACTATTTTCAAAAAAAAGGAAGGAAAGAAAGGAAAATTATCAATGCCCTTTCCATATTTAACTCTACTTCATAGAGTAGAGTAGAGTGTAAACATAACTTTTATTTGCTTGATGTAATTGTCATCTCAGAGGTTTACTACCTCAGTCTGTTAATCTAGGCTTAGTTTTGGAAATTACTAGCCTCCATATAGTCTTATCTAGGCCTAGAATGTTTTCAACCTCTGAGACTTATTGCTTAATAAGCTCACACTTTCTAGCTTTTTCTTAGTTCTAGCTGTCTGGTTCACCTCAGCTGTTCTGCTTCAAATTCTTCTCCAAACTGACCAATTCAATCTGGCTTCTCTCTTGGCCTCTGACTGAATTGTTGTGCTTGGCCTAAAATGAACTCCAACAATTTGTCCTGATAGTCTAGTTCGTTTTTATTCTCTGGCTCATTTTTCTTCACCTGTTTGTAACTCATTCTCTCTTTAACCTGTCTCTGTAAAACTCTTACAGTAAAACTGATTCTTCCCTCTCTTCCTCTGTGTTGCTCATTCTTCTGCTGCCTTTTCTGTCTGTTCTTGTGAGAGTTGGGCATATCCTATTCTGTCAGGTCTCTCTCCGATTGGTCCTTTGTCTCCCTCTCAATTAAAAATCATTTTCAAGCTAGGGTGCTTCCTTCTAACTTTCCCTTCATTGTTTGTAATTAAAGGTATGTACTAAAGTCATGTCTGCATTCCATCCAAATAACACAGACCTAGAAGGTCTCTGGATGTGATGAATGCAGCCATGTGGCTGAATTAATTTTTTTCTACAATATAGTAACAGATATACTTATTACCCTGGTCCCACTGGCAGTACACAATTTCTAAGATGAAAGGACAAATTGAAAAGTTAGAAGCTGCAATCTATGATCTGCTCTTGGAGACTCTTCAGACAAGGGCAAAAAGCAGCCACAGTCTTCACCAAAATATCACAAGAGCAGCTTTTACAGCACATATCGAGTCTGCCTGAGGCTAAAGTGAAAAGGCTCAGATTCATTGTATTGACAAAGGAAGTCTCTTGAAATACATTTTAACGAAAAAAAGGGAAGTTGAGAAAGGAAAAATACAAAATGTATGATTTGGGTATTAAAGGGACACCCAGAAGTGAATGGAACTGAATCCTGTGTTCAAGAATATTAAATTGAATTAAGGGAGTAATGACCTTGGAACAAGATCCCACCCAGCTAAATTAGCTCCAGGCAACTTAGTACAAACCTTTAATCCCAGGAGACAGGCATTCCGATCTCTAAATTCAAGGTCAATGTACAGAGGAAGACTCAGGAAAGCCAAGTTTATGCAATGAAGGAGTTAGAAAAGAGGAAGCTCGTGATAAGGCAATAGAACAAGGGGGCCATGTTTTAGCTCCTGCAAGCAGCAGAACTCAGCAGTTTCAGCCATGTGTCTCTGGCTTTATATTTGAGAGGAGAAGAAGACTACTGTGACAATCGATGCTGGTTAGCTGGAGCTAAGAAAGAGATCAGCATCACTGAGGTGAAATCTTCTGGGAACTGTTTTTTGAGAGCTGTGTTCCAGAGTTGCCAAGGTTGTACCTCGTGCTGTGGCTGAACTTGGTAATGTGTAAGAGGCATCCAGGTGGTACTGGTTTTGTAGGCATGAAGGGGTAATGAAGAGCAGCTGGGATCACCCTGAGTGCTATAAGAAGAGAGCTGGAGAAGTGAAGTCAGCCCTTTGGAGGATAATGTGTGGATCCAAAACATTGAGATGAGCTGCCTTGGAGACCCTAAGATAGCCATGGACTATCTGCTGAGGAAAGCTGCTATCAGGGAGTGGAACCAGCTCAGGAGAAAGAAGTTTGTTGCAGTCAGTAAAAATGAAAAAGGAGTTGAAGATCTGAAGACCACTTTGAAATTAGACATGAAAATGGCAGAGTTTGAAATTTACCCAGCTGGTTGCCTGTCTTAATTCGGGGATTACAGTTTAGTGATTGGATGGATCTCAAAAGAGACTTTAAATTTTGGACTTTTAACATTGTTGATACTGCCATAGACTATGGGGACTTTCAGAGTTGGACTAAATGTACTTTTCATTATACTATATTTAGGTATGGCCTCCATAGACTCATGTGTTTGAACAAGCCCATGGAGGTCAGAGAGTAGAATGTGATGATTTGCAAAGGCTTGACCTAGGGAGTTGCACTATTAGAAGTTGTGGCCTTGTTGGAGGAAGTGTGTTACTGTGGGGGTGGGCTTGGAGAACCTCCTCCTAGCTGCCTGAGGATGCTCAGTCTGTTCCTGGCTTCCTTTGGATGAAGATGTAGAACTCAGCTCCTCTTGCACCATGCCTGCATGGATGCTGCCATGCTCCTACCTTGATGATAATAGATTGAACCTCTGAACCTGTAGGCCAGCCCTGCCGTGCCCAACCTTGACCAGCAAGGAAGACATGACCACAGGAGATCTTCTTCAAGCAGTTTTACTCAGGAACCTTGATACAACCTTCTGACTCTCTTTCTCTTCTGGCTCTCTCTCCCAGGGGAACGCCCTGCACCATACTTAAATAGCTAGCACTGGCCAGTCCTAGCAAGCCACATGGGTCATGTAGATAGGCTGTTACTATGCGGAAGCTAGCTGGCCAGGCAGACATAGCCAAATAAGGACTTGTTTACTGCAAGGAGCGCTCACCATTGGGAGGGTGGAAGGCGGAAACCAGTGCCATCTTTGAGGCGCAGCACTTCGCAGCTCTCTACACAGCCCCAACTAAATATTGTCCTTTATAAAACTTACATTGATCATGGCGTTTTTTCATAGCAGTAAAACCCTAACTAAGACAGTGTCCATGACTGGAGATTGATCTTTATCATGACTATTGTTATTAAATCAAACACCACCACCACGGCAGTTCATGGAGTACATGATGACGTCTGGAAGTAGACATTTAAAACGATAGTGTAAGACATCCAATAACTTCCAAAGCTGTGCCTGATTTGTTACATAATTTAACCTAATGAGAGAAAGTAGACAAAATGGATGGTAGAAGACCCAGCTGAATTGAAAGTTGAGCATATGCCATAGAAAGAGGAATGAAAGAAATAGGCAAATGAGGTAAAAAAGGAAGAACAGTTCCCAATCATTCAAATTTGGTTATTAGCATCTCAATACATCCCTTAAAATTTTGAAAATGTGCATACTGAGAAACATTTTGTTTATTGTGGAAAAATGTTTTCAATAAATTATATGATTATGGCAAAAATCTGTAATTTTGAAAAAGGAAACAAGCCAATAAAACTACATACCTACTTATCTACTCAGTGCTAAGGCAGTGATGATTATTAAAAGAGAATATACAACCATTACTTTACTAAGCCAACTTATTCCCAATGACAATCTATACATATTTGTCCTTACCTCACAGATAAAAGCAGTTTTTACCCATCGTGAAGAAAACTTTTCTTTCTAGTAGACAGAGACCTTTAAAGAAAACCACAGTCAGTCAAAATGCAGATTTAGAGGACTTTTTTCTTTACTTTCTTTTCTTGAATAGTTTCCTTTCATGTGTGGGATATAAATCTCACCCAAATAATCATACAAGAAACAATCTCTAGTTGCAATCAATGTTGAGAAAATAACCATGCGTTGAAAACCTGGGTGATAAAAGCATCAAACATTGAATGAGATTACTAAGGAAAACCTTGCTAAAGGAAAGAGAATAATATGGTCTGAAAGGTAAGCAGGAAAGAATGATAAAATAGCCTAGCACATGCAAAGACACTGTGGCGATACAGAGAACTTAAGTGTTCAGAACAGATACTCCCTTGAGTTAAAGACAAGATAGATAAAGGCAACAGAATGCAAGATGGCGAGTGAAAGAAGGGGTGAGCATTTGTTCAGCTTACTACAACATTCCAAGGGTCACTGACTATCTTTAAGCATTTCACTTGATTAATTACATACTCTTATTCTGGTTTTGAAATCTGCATGGCACTCTACAAAATGTAAGCTTGAGTCCACTCATGAATTCTTTAAAGCTCACCTGTTGTACTCGCTGTGCCCACACTGGCAATGAAAGTATATGGACCCATGTAATAGTTGCCTTGACTCCAGACATACAGAATCAAAACTTTATCAGCTGTCCAGACCACCCAGAGCTCCCAGGGACTAGACTACCAACCAAAGAGTATACATGGAGGGACCCATGGCTCCAGATACTTATATAGCAGAAAATGACCCTGTCTGACATCAATGGGAGGGAGGTCCTCGGTCCTGTGGAGGTTTGATGCCCCCAGCGTAGGGGGATGCTGGAGTGGTGGGGCAGGAGAAGATGGGGGGAGCACCTCATAGGGTAAAGGGAAGAAGGAGAGAGTAGATTAGATGAGGGGGGTGGAGGGGGAACTAGGAAGAGGGATATCATTTGAGATTGAATGGAATGATTAATAAAAATAAATAAAAAGAATAAAACTACAAAAAAACAAAGCATAAAGTCAAAAGAAACAAACAAAAAAAAATTCTAATGCCAATCTGCCTCAGCACTGCCACGTACTGACAGGAAAACAAAATAGAAGTTTCCTTGTGCACCTGCTGATACTAGTGGGACTTAGCTAGTAGTAAGGTGTTGGGAAACAGAATTTGGCTATCTTATTATCATAAAACTCAAGATTAAGGTTTGAGTTCTTCAGGCAAAATGTTCCCTTTGCAGGAGATGTGTAGGAGAAATGGCTAACAGCACAAAAACACAGTGATCAGGAGTACAAACACTGAAATCAAATAGCCTACAAATCATTCAGCTTCCTATCTGTGTGAACTTTAGTGTTCCCATGACTCAGTTCCCTCCTTGGTAGAAGCCACTCTTAGTGGATACATCAACAAAACCCTCATGCACTTAAGACTCAGGGAACATTGCAGAAGAATATCGGGGGGATGGGAAGGGGGATCATTGGGGAAGGGGAACACCCTCATAAAAGAAGAAAAGGGAGATGGGATAAGGAGCTTATAGCCGAGAAACCGGGAAAGGGAATAACATTTGAAATGTAAACACAAAATATCCAAAAAAGAAGAAAAAAAGAAATATTGTAAAATCCAGAGGATCTGGGAGTTTTCTAGAAGTTTGTTCTCCTCATAATACTGGAGACAATATCTATAAATTCTCTTCAGCATGACTGAGCAAGCTGAACAAGGACATTACCAATGAACATTTTAAAGAGGATAAGAGGATGGAGAAAACCCTATGAGTCCTCAAACGTATGTAAAGACCCATAGGCAAGCTGGGAAAGATGGTTTTCCCCAGGGAAGGGCTCCACAGTATCACAATTTCTTGACTGTGTCTGAATGTTCAGCCATACACACACACACACACACACACACACACACAAACACAAACACACATATACACACACACATAATATATAATTTAATATACCCATAAACATATATTTAGTTATACAGTTAATATATAATAAATATATGTAGTCATAAATAATATACACATATATTACATACACATATTATACACACACACAAACACACACACACACATACACACACGCTTTTACCTATATGTATGTGTTAGTGAAAAAATTAGTAAAAGGGGAATCAATTTGATGCAAAGTTGGGATGAATGAATGGCAGTGTTTAAAAGGAGGAAAGTTAAATGAGAAAAGTTATAATCGAATTATAATCTCAAAAATGTAATACATAGACATATTTTATGTCTTAAAATATTTACAATTTTCAAACTGTCTTATGGCCTTCCAAAAGCATTGTCTTTACAGGATGAAATCCCTGTGCATTGTGAACCTGAAGACGTGCTATTTAGACAGGATGTGCAGATTGTAGATAGAGCTGACGATGATATGGACCCTACTAATGTATACCTGTCATCCAAGATAAAACACGTGTGAAATAAAATTAGGAAACTCTTATAAAGTAGATTGTAAGTGTTTTGTGAGGTTATATGATGCATTTGTGTATTCAGTCATGACAGCATATGAGTCAAAGACTTTTATAACAATTTGTATAAAGTTTACACTTTGAAGTCTGCTACAAAGAGAAGTCAGTAAATTCATTGAAAAATTCAACATATGTACCTTATGAATGTCATTTATACTGTCACTTAAAAAATCAGATTAATATTTTCTCTGAGTGTTTTTATTACTGTTTTTGAACATGCTATCAAACATCATTCACAAGTGTTCATTTTGACTATATAAGTGCTTAGGTCATCTACTTAATTTATAAAAGAATAACAAAAAAAAACTCTGTCACCAAATATGTACTTCATGAAAATGAAAGTATAAACAACATAAGCATTGTTTACCTCTACTTGTGAATTAGTTTTTATTTTTTCAGGAATTTATGTGTAAAACATAATCACTTAAGCCTACCATTTATCCTTGTAAATAATAACTTAGATTATATTTATTTAATATCGTAGCAGTTTGGTATCAAGCAAATGTACTTTAACCTTCATAAGATGATTTTTCTTTAATTATCTCAGCAATAGAGATGAAAAGATGAATTTATCAATGTTAGCCTTTGTACAATCTGCAGTTCATATAGGTGAGGAAAATATTTCTTCTAATGTGAGTTAACTTTAAAGCATGACAAAAATGCTGAAAGTCCTATGTTTCAATTTTAATGCAGCTACTGGACACTAATATCAAAATGCAATTCTCTAATATCATTTAGGTTTATCATAGCCATAGGCACTAATTTTTCCGGCACTGCTATCTAATTCTTTGAGAATAGGTTTCTACTTAAACTTACCTTGATTCACTCAAGGCACAAACATTTCTTAGCGGTTCATACAATTTTTGCCCCTAGGTGCACATAGAATTATAATGTTTTACATAGGTAAAACATAAATTTACTTTAATGATGTTGGAAAAGAATTAAGTCTGAACATATTTAGCTACCTAAATGAGTGGTTTAGACTATGACCTAGTATCTAAGATGGAGCAATGTAAATACAGAAATAACAACAGACAAAAAAAAAAAAAAACCACAACACAGCAGACTTTGATAAATAAATAGATAAATATATACATATATATATAATTTAATCTATTTCAGACTGAGAGAAACATATGGAATGATATATGAGAGAAAGGTAGGCTGTCAGTAAGTAGACAGCCAGCAAGATAGGTAAATGTGTGATAATAACAGACTTAAATTTCAGAGGCTAAGTAATGTTAAATAATCCATTCATTAAAAAATAAAGTGGCTTTTCTCTATTGGAGGTTATGTCCTTTAGCACACAAATTTTTATACTATGAGCAATAACATGCTCATGCAACTGCTTTTAAAATAACAAGAATGTAATAAGAGATGGAGATAATCCTGACAGACCAAAAAAATATATTTAACCTCCTCGAACTGAATTTACTCATGTTAAAATAGAGGCAAGATGGCTCTGAGATTTTGTCATGATAACAATCCTCAGAAAGTCCATGGCCCTTATTAATTAATCAATTAATTAATTAATTTAGATCTATTGTTTTTTATTTTAAATGATGCACCCGGGACCTCCTATATTCTAATCTCTGCTAGACATCTCCTGTGTGTGCATTGTTTCACCAGACAAGATATTAATCAAACATTAAGGATATTTATTATTGTAGTGACTCAATTCATCAATTTCCATATATACAATAACTCCTTGAAATGTACTTGGGTTAAAGGGAAATCAGCCACTGCTGGGCTCAGTGCTGCATGCCTTTAATCCTACTTTCCTCAAGGAAGAGACAGATCCCTATGAGTTTGAGGCCAACATGGTCTACATAGAAAATTCCAGGGGAACCAATGCTACACAATGAGACCTTGCCTTGAAAATAGAATTTAAGAAATCTAAAAGAAATGGTTTGTTCATTTGTTTGTAACACTGACTAATGCCTTCAGTAGAATATTTCTTTGAAAAAGAAATCCCTACTCAACTAAATTTGAAAATAAAGTACACCCTATTCTAATCTTAAAGTTCCATAAAGTAAATTAGCTAATGGAAAAGTTCTGAAGTAAAGAAAATTGCTTTAAACCAATTATTTTTAGTAACTAGGGTCAGGATAGTTTGGGCATTTTGGTTTCAAATGAATTACTGAGATGTGACTCACTTCATTTACCCTCAGTATCAGTTTTCAACTAACTTCAACTCATTTACTGAATTCTCCAGCCTTATTTGTCTATCTGTAATCTAAGCTAATTATTATTGGGAGTTAACACTTCAAATAAAAATATCTACTTCAAATATTTTAAGTGAGCGTTTTGTTAAAATATTGCCATCTGGGAATAAAATATAAGTCATAAAATATTGACACAATTCTCTCATCTGAAAAGCTCATCTTCAGGTTCCCGTGCCCTTCAATCATTCACTATATTCCCTTAATGTCCGTCTTTTAGTATTTCAGCAATGGCCAGTGTAGTGCTGAATCTGGAGTGGACTAGATTAGGGTTGCTGGCTGTAATTCTCTCCTCAACTACCATTATTGAAGAAAGTATAGACATTCTGGTACTGATCATAATGGGAAGGCATTTAAATGCCACGATAGATGACCATTTGTGCAAATTGATATTGTCTCCTGCTTTTAATGCAGTTGTACCATTTACAGGCACAATAGTCTAACCTTCTCTGCACTCTGACCTTCCTTTGCAGTCTCCTAGGTCAGTGAGAGTTTAGGGATTTTTGTTTCTCCATCTTTCTCCACATCAATTTAGTTTATTAGCCATGTGACTTCCTAAAATATATTACATATAAAATGTGCAATTATAATTTTCTTGCTTTATATTTACAGTTTATGTGTTCTATAAATAACAACTGTGTTTTTGAATGTTTTATAACTTTTTTCCATATATTCATTTTTTGTTTATGAGGGTAGTGACGAGGAGTTTGACACTGTGCATGTGTGGAGATGTGAGGAAAACTTATAGGACCCCTTTTTTTATTCTACTATGCTGATCCTCAGGGTGGAAGTCTGGTTCTTAGGCTTGGTTGCAAGTGACTTTACCCACTTTCAAAAAGGTCTTATGGGAGGATAAAGGCCTTGTGGAGGATATTTCTCCTTCCAAGGTAATGTTGTGTGTGTGTGTGTGTGTGTGTGTGTGTGTGTGTGTGTGTGTGTGTGTGTGTGTGTGTGTGTGTGTGCGTGTGTGTCTTTGGGGTTTCTGATGTGTATTCCTCTTGGATCAGACAAAGTACTCCTTCATCAACTGTTCAAGAGCAGAGATGTAATTTTTCTAAATGTAAACACCACATCACTGTTAAATATCTATGAGTTAAAATTTCTTTTCTCTTTTCTGATATATATATATATATATATATATGTATATATATGTGTATATATATTATACATAATTTTTACTGTACTACAGAGATCATTTCTGTAGCTTTTAATTAATTATTGACACTACTGACTTTTCTGCTATGTTATGAATGCATCAGCATTTCAGTGAGTACCTGTCCATGAAAGCATGATACCAAAACATCTTTACTACTAATGTTGGAGACTTGAGGAAGTAGGATAAACCACTGAAGATAAAGAAGCCAGAGCTCTGAAGAATTCTGTCCTGTGCCAAGCTTTTATTGCAGATGATGGAACACAGAAAGTTTGGGCTATCAAACATTCCTTCATAAAATAAGCAATCTCATTTAAGAACATAGGCTTTTAAACTGAGCATATGAGAAATTGTGAAGTGAGGGTTATTAATGCAGAACCAAATTACTTCAGAGCAGGAAAATAGTGGATGCTCATAATAGATTCTTCTAGTCATATGTCATCTGAAAAGCTCATATTTTCTAGAATTGAAGGGAAAGTGGGTTGGAGGAAAGACCAGGAAAGGATTTTTCATTTTTAATCCAGGATTAATTCCATTTTATGGTGAAGGTGCATATTGAAGCACATAGTGGATATTGATTCATAACCCCATTTAATATGATATGGCACACATGTTTAAAAGCAATTTATTTTAGCTGCTCCCCAAAGCTGCCTGAAATCCTATTAAGAAAGGACCCTCTGAAGAAATACATCTTACTTGTTGTACAGGGTTTACAAATACAGGTATCTGAGTAATCCTGGCTTAACAACAAATGTTATCTCTAATGTAATGCTCTGCTGAGTAGTTATAAGCTTCTCTGACTCCAGTTATACACAAAACAGATATATTGGTCCCTGCAATATGTCTCTGCCTAGGATATTTGGCTAAGGAGAAAACTGGAGCTGCAAAAAAGAAATATTGTAATGTGAAGCGATGCTTCTTCACCCAGCAAATGTTTAGTACATGACCCTGCCAACCCAGATGCAGCTTCAGGCCCTTAAGATAGAATCGTGGGAATGAGGGACATGGGAGACTGATGTTAAGTTATAACATGCTGGAAAGAAAAGCAATGATTCTTTGAAGGCAGGAATGGATGTAGATATGAGGCGTGACAAAATTACAATTTGGCAAGCATTTAAAGGAAAAGTTCACAGAATATATTCAAATTCCAAGGGGAAGATTGAACAGAGTGCTATCACCTGAGGGTTGCTGGAGCTTTAGTAACATTAATATAATTTTCACTGCTGTTGCTGCATATCTGACAACACAGGTTGATTTAGAGAACACCTTCACGTGGCACAGGACAAGTATCAGAAACTGTGCTCTTGGTAACCCGACTGACTCTTGATCTGCCAAGGAAAATATTTTTCCCTGTGGTTAAAAATATGATTCCCAGGGAAATGACAGAATACAGAAAGAGGAACTAAGCACCTCAAGATATATAAAAGACACTTGTGTTTTGAGTTAGTGATGTTTTCTAGTGTGTGATCAGACAATTTGAGGTGATCATAGAGTGAAGAGAGATGAGACGGAATAAACTAATCCATAAGCAGTGGGTAAAAACATACTCATACTAACTGGAACATGTCTTTTTTGCTTCCTAGGTTTACCACCAGTGCTGTTTCTACATCTAGACCAGGGTATCTCCTACATCAATAGGGATGACCTTGAATCTTCCTGAGATTTGAATCCTTTGTAATTCCTTCTATCCACAGGTATGCTTACTTGCATGAATTTTATTTTTGTGTTATGTTTCTTGTATTTCTCTTCTTCATTGATGAGGTATACAGATATTCTCAGTGTGCTTATTTGGAGAATTATACATAGGTCACAGTTGCACAAGCTAACATAGGCATATTGTTTCTGCAGTCTCTGGTCTCATGAGATTAGTCCTCTTTACCTCTCATGTCTGATGCAGAGAATATATGTTAAAAAACAAAGCAAAACAAAACAGCTCCTACCTCAGGTACATTATGTTGCCTTCAGATTTCTGAGTTAACTTCAAGAACACATGCATTATGTGACCTGCAGATTGTGTCTAAGCAATACCACATTAACGGAAACTGACTTTTTTTTAATCCTTAACTTGCTTTCATATTCATTAGCACCTGTAGATCGAAAAGGAAGTAGTTTTTCCACATTTGATGGTAATGTACCCAAAACAGAAAAAATATTCTGGTTGAATCTTGTTTATGTTCATAGACTGGTTTCAATAAACTAAAGTTCAGAAGTGTTCTAAATAGGAAGCAATTGGATTGTATGGGTTCTGACTTCATGAATCGCTTAATTCATGGATTCATAGATTATTTGGGTTACTGAAGATGCAGCAGTTTTATTAAGTAGGCCCTGAAAACAAGGGATTGGTATTGAAGGTTTCATTGTCTTTTGTCCCTTCCACTCTGGTCTCCTCCTCTTCCTCTTCCTCCTCTTCCTCTTCTTCTTCCTCCTCCTCCTCCTCTTCCTTCTTCCTCTTTTTCTTCTTTAAAATTATTTCCATTATTTTTGATATTGTAATATAATTGCTTCACCAAGATACTTTACAAGGGAAAAAGAGTGCTGTTTCCGTGCCCACAGGTCTTAAAAGAAGGAGCAAAATCAAATATTTCTTCTATGTAAGTTCTTGATCTCAGGGACTTTGTTACTGTGATTGAAAACTGATGGGATAGGGGTTTATGGAAGAAGAAGCCAGGAAATGGGATAAAATTTGAAATGTAAATAAAAGATACAACCCCAAGAAAAGAAAATTGAGAAGCATGTAAAAAATTGTCATGTGTTCAAATAGAAAATATTAAGAAATCAAATGTGAAAAAACGGGAGGAGAGTTTAGCTTGGTAGGATAAGTGTTGTTTGGAAGATGTTCTGTTGAAACCAATGAGTTTTATTTACCCCATAACCAGATTTCACAGAAATATGGTACATATATGATAATCCAGGGAGGGACTGGAGTGATAGATTAACAGTCACTTATGCAGATGACTGGAATTCAGTTGCCAGAACCCACATGGTAGCTCATAACCATCTGTAACTGTAGATTCAGGAGACTCAAGGCTCTCGTCTAACTTCTGCAATCACTGAGCAAGTATGTAATGTGTACACATACATTCAGGGAAAACTCTAATACACATTAAATTAAAATAAACAAAGCGTTAAAGGATATATAATTCAACACAACAACACAAGTTGAATTTCTTTTTAAAAATCAGACTTTTAAATACAATTTAATGTGATTATTTTTCCTACTACTTGACTATGTTATTTGTGGTTATTTGCAAAATTATATTTAACTTATTTATCCATTTGTATTAATGCAAAATCTCATTTGCAACCTGAAGTGGTTTTGAACTCATGATTCCCTAGCCTAAGTTTCCCAAGCGTTACAAATACAGACATGGACTACAATGACTGGTTTATTTGAAGTTTTAAATCGGCTTTTTGTGAAAAAAGGATTAGTCTTGCAAAATAATGTTAATGAGACATTCATCACTGGTACACAACTATTTCAAGGACAAGCATAATAAATCATGACTGTTAGTAAAGCATCAAATCAGATTTAATTATTTATTGCTGCACGTGAAACATTGCCAAGCATTTGAATGCTTGTCATTTTATGCCATTTTGTTAAAATGTCATGTGCTAACACTCTATCTTTGTTATTAGCCACAAGAGCTAACCTGCAGCTGGGACTTGGATGGTCACCAATTCTCTTAAATTCAAGTCTCCAGGCTGCCAATTCCATAGCTCACTGGCATTGGAAGACATCAAAAGATGAGTGTTAAACTTTCTGTTCATCAAATGGCTTTCTATATCTGTATAAAATAGGCTGTATATTTTAATACTTGCTACAATGAACTGAACACTGAACACATCATTCACGGCATTTTAAAAGCCCATGGAAGTACTACTATAACTGCTGAGGTGAGAGATTTCATAAAGAATTCTGCTCAGCTCTCTGCATTAACATTTCTGCCATCCTTAGGAAAAGAAGTTAATTGTATTTAAGCCTCTTGGGTGATTTAGTGTTACTCTTACAAGATGATCCTCCTACGGGACAAAGAACACAGAGCACAGGCTATGCAGGCATCTGCCTTTGTCTCTCTTACATCTAAATTTATGCTCAAGGCAGTTTTATTAAAACTTGGAAAACATTAGTTAGTATCACTTTAAAAATGTCACCTTATGCCATGTGTGTGAACATTTGTGCTGGCTGTTTTATGGAACATGACATAGTGTTTCTTTGATTTTCATTTGATTCTTGTTTCAAAATAAGTTGAACATGACATAGTTTTCTTTCAAACACTTGGCTTAGTAAGGGTCAGCATTTATGTTTCAGTTGCATTTTATCACCATGGAGCATTTCCAGGAGAGAGCTGTACTTCACATACCTTTTGCTTAGACCAGATAAGTCTTTAAAATCTGGTAACAACCAATTAGACTGCAAATAAAGTCTCGTGTGTTCTAAGGGGTTCAGGCTGTTACTGAGTGAATATGAACTCCAAAGATCTTCTTCTGTCAAAGCTTACATTTATAACATACAGAATATTGTTATAATTTAATGCATCTTAAAAAGAAATAAAGTCTTTGGGAAAGAAATGAACATGACTAGAATTTCTATTTGACAAATTTTGTGAACTGGAGATACCTAAGCTCATAATTATAATAAAATTTATATTTTGTGTAATGAGGATGAATAACACATTTAAAAGAATAAGGGAAGCTTGAAGCTGTTGGATATATCCAGGTCCTAAGATGTGGAGACATTAGCAGCTTCCTGGGGAAAAAATAACCAACCCTGTGCCTACAATTCTGACAGAGAACCCTCTATACCTTGCTACAATTGCTTTATGGGAGTCTTAGTATCAAACCTAGAAAACAAAACTTATAATTTTGGTTGAAGTATGTGTTCTTCTTAAATTTCTATTGTTGTGGTGAGACAAATACCATAGCCAAAAGCATCTTAAGGAGGAAATTTATTTGCCTTGTAGGTTACATTCAAAATTGGGAGAAGGAAAGACTCAAACTCAAACAGAAACCTGCTGACAGAAAGTGAAGCAGAAGACAAACAGGAATTCTGTTTCCTGGCTTGAGGATTCTGATTTATTCATTTTGGGGGAGGGGGTATTTGCAGTGACCTTTATTGATGGCATTCAAAAGAGTAGGGGTGGCTCTCTAGGCTCCTCCTGTTACTATGAGGGTCTAGGATGGAAATTGTGAGGAAAATGCTAGTGTTGGGGGCCAAGTTGGGACAGGGACTCGTCAACAACTGAGGGTCTTTCTCTTGCTCTCAGTGTCCTTGTCATGGTGGGTGGTCCAATGTTTCTTAGTCCTTGGAGGCCATGTAGGCCATGAGGTCCACCACCCTGTTGCTGTAGCTATAAGTATTGTCATAGCAGGGAATGAGCTTTGCAACATTGTAATTGAGAGCACTGCCAGCCCCAGCATCAAGGGTGGAAGTGTGGGAGTTGCTGTTGAAGACATAGGAGACCACCTGGTCCTCAGTGTAGTCCAGGATGCCCTTAAGGGGGCCCTCAGATGCTTGCTTTACCATCTTCTTGATGTCATCATACTTGACAGATTTCTCCAGGCAGAATGCCAGATCCACAACAGATATATCAGGGGTAGGAACATGGAAGGCCACGCCAGTGAACTTCCTGTTCAGCTCTCAGATTACCTTGCCCCCAGCCTTAGCAGCACCAATGGATGCAAGAATGATGTTCTGGGCTGCTCCATGGCCATCATGCCATAGCTTCCCAAAGGAGCCATCTACAGTCTTCTGAGAGGCAGTGATGACATGGACTGTGTTCATGAGACCTTTCACAATGCCAAAGTTGGCATGAATGACCTTGGCCAGGGTGGCTAAGTTGTTGGTGGTGTAGGATGCATTGCTGAGAATCTTGAGTGAGTTATCATATTTCTTGTGGTTCACACCCATCACAAACATGGGGCATCGGCAAGGGGCTGAGATGATGACCCTTTTGGCCCCACCCTTCAAGTGGGCCCCAGCCTTTTCCATGGTGGTGAAAATGCCAGTAGTAGACTCCATGACATACTCAGCACCGGCCTCACCTCATTTGATGTTGGCAGGATCTCGCTCCTGATGGTGATGGGCTTCCTGTTGATGACAAGCTTCCCATTCTCAACCTTGACTCTGCCATTGAATTTGCCAAAGGTAGAGTCCTACTCCCCCTTGTTCCAGAGACAGCAACATCTTCTCTAAAGGGCAGAGAAAGAGTAACCAAATTAACAAAAGCAGAAATGAAAAGGTGGATATAAAATTAGACACTAAGGAAATCTATGAGTTTACACTTTGAAAACCTATACTCCACAAAATATGACAACATGAAAGAAATGGATAATTTTCTGGGTAGAACCACTTATCAAAGTTAAATCAAGATCAGATAAACAAGTTAAATAGATCTATAACCCTTAAGGAATTAGAAGCTGTCATTAAAATTCTCACAAACAGGGCCAAATGGTTTTAGTGCAGAATTCTACCAGACTTTAAAAGAAAAGCTAATGTCAATATTCTTCAAATTACTGTAAAAAATAAAAATATAAGAAGCATAGAAAAATTCACTTTATATGGCTACAATCAGCCAGATATGAAGCCACACAGAGATTCAACAAAGAAAGGAATTACAGAACAATTTTCCTCATGAAAATAGATGTGAAAAAACTCTATGAAATACTGGCAAACCATATCCAAGAATACATCAAAAAGATCATCCATCATGACCAAGTAGGTTTCATCCCAGAGATAAAAGGAGGATTCAAGATATAACAGTCACCAGCTTACACCATTTAAACAAACTGATAAAAAGAATCATCTTTTTTAAAGCATTTGAAAAAATTGACACTCCATCACAATAAAAAC
The DNA here is from genome assembly GCF_011064425.1 of Rattus rattus. Taxonomy (NCBI): domain Eukaryota; kingdom Metazoa; phylum Chordata; class Mammalia; order Rodentia; family Muridae; genus Rattus; species Rattus rattus. The sequence continues at coordinate 84,008,096 of NC_046156.1, forward strand.
CTCTGAGAGAGTAAGAATGGAAGCAATGTATCTCAGCAGAACATAGTCAAATTAAAACAAGCCTATAACCGACATCAGATTAAAAGGAAAGAAAACACAGATCAAGCCCTCTAAAATCAGGAACAGGGTTTTCCATTCTCTTTTAGTATTCCATATAGTATTTGAGTTCTAGATACAGCAATAAGACAACCAATTAAAATTTAGTGGATTCAAATTAGAAAAGAAGAGGTCAAATTATTTCTTTTCATAGATGATATACTATGCTTAAGACACCCTCAATTTTTTTAGCAGAAAATTCTATAGCTAATAGACAACTTTAACAAAGTGGGTGGATACAAGAGTAACTCAAAAAAATCAGTAACCCTCCCGTATGCAAATCACAATTGGATTGAGAAAGAAATCAGGGAAAGAAGACACTTTATAGTAGCCACAAACAATATAAAATATTGGGGTAACTCAAATCAAGCAAGCAAGCCCCCCCCAAAAAAAAACAAAAGAAAACCCTAACCCTAACCCTAACAAAAACAGGAAAGCCCAACAACAACAAAAACCTTGCATGATAAAAACTTGTAGAGAATTTGAAGACATACAGATTGGAAAGGTCTCCAATAGTCATACATTGGTAGGATCAATATCACAAAAATGGCCATCTTACACAAAACAGTCTAACGATTCCATTCAATTTCCATCAAAATTCCTGCACAATTGCTTACAGACTGAAAAGGACAATACTCAACTTCATATAAAAACAAAAAATCCAGGAGGGCTATAACAAAGAATATCATTAGGACAAAATAGAAGCCACTAGAAAAGAGAAAAAAAAAGATTTTTAGCAATTTCATGTCAGACAGAGGGCTAATATCTAAAATATATTAAGAACCCAACAAAGTAGATATCAAGAAAACAGTTAACTCACGTCAAAACCGCGGTGCAGATCTAAATAGGGGATTCTCACTACAGAAAATCAAGATGACTGAGAAATAAATAAATGTTCCACATCCTTAGCCATCAGGAAAATGCAAATCAAAATGACTCTGAGATTTCATCTCATATCTGTTGGAATGGCTAAGATCAAAAGCTTAAGGGACAGCAAATGCTGGCAAGGATGTGAAACAAATGGAACACTCCTCTATTGCCGGTGGGAGTGCGAGTTCATACAAACAACCACTATGGAAATCAAGGTGATTCCTCAGAAAACAGGGAATCAATTTTACCTCAAGATGCAACTATACAACTACTGGGTATATACTCAAAGAATGTCCACCCTTCCAGAAAGACATACACTCAACTATGTTCATTTCAGCTTTATTCATAATAGCCTGAAACTAAAAGTCCTAGATATCCCTCAACAGAAAAATGGATAAAGGTGTGGTATGCCTATACAATGGCTTCTTGTTCAGCTGTTTAAACAAATGACATTAAGGAATTTTTAGGAAAACGAAGAGTACTAGACAAAATCATCCTGAGTGGGGTAACCCAGACCTAAAAAGGCAAAATATGTACTCACTTAAAGTGGATCTTAGTTGTTAAGTCAACAGATAATCATGTTACATCTAAAGACCCAGAAGGGTAACACATGGATCTCCATGGGAAGGGGAAATAGAAGAGAATTTCTGGGTAGACTTACAGTGGTTTGTCAAGGACCAGCCTCAGCCTGGAGAGGGGTTCTGAGGAAGGGGTTTCTGGGAGCAATTAAAACAAATGACTTGAAGTCAAATTGATGGTCTAAGTGATGACCTATGTCCTATGTAATTGTATAAGGGGCAAAATCTAAAGAACAAAAGGGGAGAGGGGAGAGAGAGGAGGGGAGAGGGGACATGGGAGAGGGAAGAGGGGAGAGAGGAAAGAAGAGAGAGGAGAGAGGAGAGGGGAGAGCCTGTTTTCTGTGCCTTCTTTCTTTCTCTCTTTTCTGCTTTCTCTGGAGACCTCCAGTCAGCTTGCTCCCTCCATCTTTCTCTTCCCTCTCCCCTCTCCCCTCTCCCTCTCCCCTCTCCCATCTCCCCTCTCCCCTCTCCCTTCTGAGTTCAACCCTCTCTCCTCTGTTGTTTCCCTTCTCCCTCTCCTCTGTCTCTTCTTGAGATATGTGGAGCCCCTTACACAATTCAAATGGCATCCTTTTATTTTTGTGTATTTGAGAAGTTATATATTTTCCAACTCATGTTTTTAGAGTCCTCTTCTACTGCATTAAGGGCTGTCCTGAAGGTGCCAGCACCTAGCATTTTGCTGAGACATAATTTAACCAGTTTTACCTTGAGAACTTATACTGTCTGTGATTATCATGGAGTCACTTATATTAACAGGGAAGACAAAATATTTACATTATTATACAAATAAGCCTTATGCACACAGCAGCCATTGACCTTTGTGGAGGACCATGCCTTCTGGCTCTGTCCCAAGGCCATGACACTGTCATTCTTTCCCTACCAAGGTCATTCAGGATTAGGCAGTGTTTGAATAGCAGGGATCAAGTAGAGAGAGCAGGGAAGGAATTATGTTTTGTTGATGTCTAGTTTGTTTTGTCCTCATTATATATTACACATATTTGGTCACTACCCCCAAACTCAATACGCTGAAAGGAATGTAAAAAGATTTTCACTAAATCCACATTGGACTAAGTATCTAGTTAAAAAAAATAGTTAAACATGTACCAAGGAATAAACATGCAGACTGTGTTCCTCAACATTAGATTCTGTCTCCTGGTTTGAGTTCCTACATTGTCAGTCTATAACCTATAACATAAATTTAACTCTTTCCTTATAAAGTTGATTTTAACAATTGTCTTTATCATGGCAGCTGGAAAGTAACTTGAACAGACCTATACAAATAATTTTCATTCTACTCTACTCATATCGTATGTGCGTGTGTGCATGTGTGCATGTGTGCATGTGTGTGTGTGTGTGTGTGTGTGTGTGTGTGTGTGTGTGTGTGTGTATGCTCGCATATGTATGTGCCTGAGTGCAGGTGTGTGCTCACATGCATATGGAGTTCAGAAGTGGGCACTAATATCCCCCACTGTCTATTCATTTGAAGGAAGTTTTCTACCTGTATCTGAAAGTCAGTTATCGGTTAGGGTGAAAGTCAGCAACACTCATGTCTCTGCCCCCCTGAGAACTGTGGTTAAAATTTCTTTTTCAGAACACTGCACTGGAGGCTGTGCTGTGATCCAAACTCTGGCTCTCATGATAGTCAAACAGGCTATCTTAATATTTGAGGCATCTTCGCTGCTCACCACCCTCCCTTTTCATTAAACCATCTCTTAAACTCGAATACTAGTTGATACTTATCTTAAAAACTGAAAATCTGGAATACTGAAGACTAGCTTTTCAAAACTTAATGTTGTGTCTTAAATACCTCATTGACCAGTCTATCCACTATTGGCAAGACATTTGCCTGGCTAATTTCTGAACCAGGCCATTTATTATTTTTCAATACTAAGTTTCTTTCCTCTTTTTACAAGTAGGTCCAAATTATAACTTGTCTTGTTATATTCTTCCATTCTTCTGACTAGGTACCATGTTTTTATTGCAAATGGGTCACTTTAGATGTTCAAACAGCATAACCATTTTATCTCACAACAATTTAAAAAACATGAGCTTTGAGATAATTTGTCCATCTTGCATGAAATTGGCAAATTATTTAGCATAATAAAAGTATAAAAACATTACTCACACAGTCTCTGCTTCCATAGCATAATTCAAAATAATCTGGTACCATAAGTGTTGATTCTTTATTGTTTGTGTCAATAGTGAACTTATTCCTCATACACATATATTATCTTCAGTCAAAGTAGAATTGAAATCATGTAATATTGGGGAATAATCTAGTTAGTTATAAATTGTAATTGTTTTCTGCTAGCAAACAAAAATAAAAGTACTCTCAAACAACATATGTATTCCAGTGTTTTGGAAAAAACCATATTTCTTGCTGTTAACTTCTGCTGATGATTATGAAATATAAACTGAAAAATAAAAAATGTAATATTATCCTGGCACATTGGCTTCACTAAGTTGGTTTTCATTAACACACAGAATCAGGCACAAGAAAATTTCATACACATGTACACTGGTTGACAAGTAAATATCAGCCAGTTATCAAGTTCCTTAATAATTTTATTGAGAATTTTGGAATTCCATGGGGTAACCATTATCTTGCTTTATTGATGAAGATTTATAAATAATTCACAAAATTAAAAGGCTACTGTATTGTGACAATCATTCATTTCCAAAGCAAAAGTTATATTCCTGTAATTGGCAATAACATTGATAAAATTTCAGGGATTTGTGTATGTAAAAGTGCCACCAATATTCACAAACAAAGAATGAGTGCTATGCAACCAGGCGAAATTCTTCACTAACGACAAGATAATTGCCCACTGCTTTCTTCCTAAAATATTAGATTCTCTTTGAATACTTAATGTCCACCATCGTCCCCATGATATATTTTTTAATGGAAATCATAGTGCCACAGCCAGGATACCTCAGAGTAGCCCAGTCAATACCACTGGCTGGACGATGTAGATCCTTAATATATGTCAGTGATTTCAACAATTAACAAGTAATAATATTTTTTCTTAATTTTTTTATTAGACATATTTTTCCTTACATATCAAATGTTATTCCCCTTCCCAATTTCCTGTCCATAAGCCTCCATCACCTCCCCTCAACCTCCCCCGTACAGGTGTTCCCTCCACTCATCCCCACTACTGTCCCCCCATATTCCCCTGCACTGGGGGTTCAACTTTGACAGGACTAAGTGTTTCCCTTTCTACTGGTGTCCCAACAAGGCTATTCTCTGCTACATATGCAGTTGGAGCCCTGGATCTGTCCATGTAGTCTTTTGGTAGTGGTTTAGTCCCTGGAAGCTCTGGTTGGTTGGCATTGTTGTTCTTATGGGGTTGCAAGCCCCTTCAGCTCTTTCAATCCTTCCTCTAATCCCCCCCCCACCACCTGTCAGGGAGGTCCTGTTCTCAGTCTAGTGGTTTGCTGCTAGCATTGACCTCTGTATTGGACATGCTGTGTCTCTCAGGAGAACTCTATATCTGTTCCCATTCAGCATGTGTTTTTAGCTTCATCAATCTTATGTAGCTTTTGGTGGAGATTTTATATATATATATATATTATGTATATATATATATATATATATATATATATATACCACATGTCAGGCTCTGAATAGCCGTTCCTTCAATTGCTGCTCTAAACTTTTTGCTTCCATATCACCCTAGTATGACTATTTTTCCCCTTTTAAGAAGGAATGGGAGCATCCGCACTTAGGTCATCCTTCTTCTTGAGCTTCCTGTGGTCTGTGGATTACATCTTGGTTAATTCGAGCTTTTTGGCTAATATTCACTTATCAAAGAATGCATACCAAGTGTGTTTTTTCTATGATTGAGTTACCTCACTCATGATGATATTTTCTAGTTCATTCCATTTGCTTATGAATTTCATGAAGTCATTGTTTTTGATAGCTGAGTAGTACTCCATTGTGTAGATGTACAACATTTTTTTAATCTCTTCCTCTGGTGAAGGACATCTGGGATCGTTCCAGCTTCTGGTTATTATAAATAAGGCTGTTATGAATATAGTGGAACATGTGTCTTTGTTGTATGTTGGAACATCTTTTGGGTATATGCCCAGGATTGGTATAGCTGGGTCCTCAGGTATTGAAATGTCCAATTTTCTGAGGAACCTTCAGACTGATTTCCAGAGTGGTTGTACCAGTTTGCTATCCCACCAACAATGGAAGAGTGTTCCTCTTTCTCCACATCCTCACCAGCATCTTCTGATACCTGAGTTTTTATCTTAGCCATTCTGACTGGTGTGAGGTGGAATCTCAGGTTTGTTTTGATTTGCATTTCCCTGATGACTAAGGATGTTGAACATTTCTCAAGGTGCTTTTTGGCCATTCGACAATCCTTAGTTGAGAATGTTTTGTTTAGCTCTGTACCCCAATTTTTAATAGAGTTATTTGGCTCTCTGGAGTCTAATTTCTTGAGTTTTGTATATTTTGGATATTAGCCCTCTATCAGATGTAGATTGGTAAAGATCTTTTCCCAATCTGTTGGTTGCTGTTTTGTCCAAATGACAGTGCCTTTTGACTTACAGAACTTTGCAGTTTTATGAGGTTCCATTTATCGCTTCTTGATTTTAGAGCATAAGCCACTGTTGTTTTGTTCAGGAAATTTTCCCCAGTGCCCATGTGTTCGAGATGCTTCCCCACTTTTTCTTCTATTACTTTGAGTATATCTGGTTTGATGTGGAGGTCCTTGATCCATTTGAACTTAAGCTTTGTATATGGTGGTAAGAATGGATCAATTTGCATTCTTCTACATGCTTACCTCCAGTTGAACCTGCACCATTTGTTGAAAATGCTCTTTCTTCCATTGAATGGTTTTAGCTCCTTTGTCAAAGATCAAGTGGCCATAGTTGTGTGGGTTCATATCTGGGTCTTCAATTCTGTTCCACTGATCTATCTGCCTGTCCCTGTACCAATACCATGCAGTTTTTATGACTATTGCTCTGTAATACTGCTTGAAGTCAGGGATATTGATTCCCCCAGAAGTTCTTTTATTGTTGAGTATATTTTTCGCTATCCTGGGTTTTTTTATTATTCCAAATGAATTTGCAAATTGGTTTTCCTATCACTATAAATAATTGCGTAGGAATTTTGATGGGAATTGCATTGAATCTGTAAATTGCTTTTGGCAAAATGGTCATCTTTACTATATTAATCCTGCCAATCCATGAGCATGGAAGATCTTTCCATCTTCCGAGATCTTTCTCAATTTCTTTCTTCAGAGACTTGAAGTTCTTGTCATACAGATCTTTCACTTGCTTGGTTAAAGTCACCCAGAGGTATTTTTATATTATTTGGAACTATTGTGAAGGGGCTCATTTCCCTAATTTCTTTCTCAGCCTGTTTATCGTTTGAGTAGAGGAAGGCTACTGATTTGTTTGAGTTAATTTTATATCCCAACACTTTGCTGAAGTTGTTCTCTGGTGGAACTTTTGGGGTCACTTAAGTATACTATCATATCATCTGCAAATAGTGATATTTTGACTTCTTCCCTTCCAATTTGTATCCCTTTGACCTCCTTTGGCTATCTGATTGCTCTGGCTAGGACTTTGAGTACTATATTTAATTAGGGAGAGTGGGCAGCCTTACTTTTTACCCTCCACTCACAAGTAAAAATCTATACCTTTTTATTCTTTAAAGAAGACCACATCTAAATTCCACTGAGAAACTTCTCTGGAATTCTCAATTTTACCATATTTTGTCACAGTGGATTGGATGAATTATGTAAGAGTTAAGTAATACTGTTAGACTGAATTTTCTGTTCAAAGATTTTGATGCCTTGAATGTTGAATTGTATTAGGAACAACAGCAAAAATGTCACCCAAATCTATGAGGATTTTGAGTTTTGACAATAACAGAAAGAACAATGAACCCAAAATAATATTTGTATCATTTACTTTTCAAAGACAATTTACAATTTTGAGGGCAGAAGAAAACTATGCTAAATTAATATCATTATTAGAAAATAAATTAACTGGAAGCTACTAGAAATAACTTGTAAACTAGATTTAGAATAGCCTCCTATTTTTAAATAAGTTATTCAATAGATATACACATTATAAGTTATTCTAATTATATATGGACTGAACACAGAAAAATCGATCATAAACGAGATTGCTGCTAAGGTTGTTACTGAAAACAGAAGCAAATTTCAGCAACACCATGTTTAACATTTTTCCTCATATTTTCTAGTCCTATCACACAGTTTAATGACATTGCTAAAATATATCTGAGCAAATAAGAAGGAAACTAGGCATTCCAGTTTGTTCACCCAGAACCGCATAGAAAGATAAAAAGTTTACTTTGTATCCTGAAATTAATTCACAAACTCTTTAGAGTCAATAATTAATTGTATTAAGATACCCAGGGACTTAACTTTTAAATTCATTTTAAAATTAAATTTAGCAATATGAGTGTTATTGGTTGCTCATAAAAAGTGGGCAAATTTAGAATATTACAACTAATATTTTTATTACTTGAGGAAAATAATGGCTTGAGTATAATTGGTTCAATACTCTGTTTAAAAATATTTGCAAGGTATAAGATACTGTGCTCATAATAGTAATGGTACTGTTGGTGGTAACATTTCAGTGGGTAAAGACGAATAATTTCAACATGATACAAAGTCATAGAAATACCTTTAATCTGCGGTTCTGGCTTCATATCTGCTCCAAGAGTCATTTACAGTCTGTTGCACAAGAGTAGCTGTTTGCTTATTGTTTTTAGTAGAGAATATATCACAAGCAGAATTTACATAGCAGAAAAAGTATAACCTGTGCACTCTATTATCCAGTAACGGAGGAAAATCACCATGATTGAGTCAGACACTTTTAGCCCTTAGTCATTCTCTTCTGCTTTACTTTTGAGAGAAAGATAATTCAAATTCAGCCTCCACCTGTATTTGGGTATATAGCAATTTATGGAATATAGCATGCATGGAAGAGTAATGTATTGAACAACTGTAAAAGAGATGGGAAAATGCTCAAATGCATAGAAGACAGCAGCACTATGATAGTAGTCTTACCTGTTGGTGGTGAATATAGGACAAGCTGTTATATCATATCTGTCAGTGTCATTATTGTGTTTCATTCTCCTAACAATCTGATACGATGTGATTATGTGAAAAGTGAAGTCACCCAAAACAGTTCATGTTCTTATAAAATGCTAGAGATTTACAAAGTGCTAGCAAGTTTTTCTCAAAAATTGTCACATCTTATTTCCCTTTAGCTGAATCCCATGAATACCTTGTACCATGTGGGAAGGAGAGGTGTGAAAGGTATTTTGGTTCCTGGTAGAGATAAGGTTGAAACCCTGGATACTCTAAGAGACTGTAGGCATTTTCCTAACCTCCCAAGAGGCCAGGTCCCTCTCACATAGCTATAGCATCCCGCACCCCCAGCCCCTGATGAAATGTTGTAGCCATGGGTCAATTAGAAGCAGGACCATGTTGTCTCTCATGTAGATAAGGTCTCAGAACAAGCCAATAGGAAGTACCTACTATCAGACCCTGGCCAACCCCTCCCACATGTAGATGTGGTATTCTCAAGCTCTCAGGCCCAGCCAATAGGAAGTACCTGCTGTCAGACCCTGACACACGCCAAAACTGTAAATAAGAATCCTATCCAGAAGAATTAAAGGTATAAGAGAACTACTCCATCTTCTGAGAGCTTCTGTCATAAGAGCTGTAACACTGCCACTGGCAGGAAAAAACTGTTCTCCCAAATTCACCTCCAAAAGCTTCCCTGGACCCCTGACTGGCTAACCAGCCTCCTGCTGTCTCAGCCCAAAGGATGTCTTGGAAACTGAAGTGGCAGCAGATGAGACAGAGGTGAACCAGCTGCAAAAGCAGAGGCAGTGGAGGTGATTCCCCGTCTCTGCTCGAGTTCTCTCCCTTTGCCTGAACCCTCACACCTGGTCAGGCCAGAGACCTCTGTGGAAAGCCTCCAGAACAAGGGCCAAGAGTATTGTGTTTTATTAAATTGCTATACCAATACACACACATAAACGTCATCTGTCGGTCTGCCTGCCTGCCTTTCTGCTCACCTGCTCATCCATCCATCCATCCTTCCATCATCCATCCATATATATATATATATAATCTATGTATCTATCCATTTATCTAATTATTTATCTATCTATGATCAGTCTATTATCTATCCATTTTATTTATCTGTCTATTTTTATTCATCTCTCTACTATCCACAGAAAAGAAAAAAAAACGAATGAGAATTGAATATTTGATACAGAGAAAAAAGTAATAATTTGTTTCTGTTCATTGGTTCACATTTTTAACTATAATAAAAATAATATCATCCAAGAAAATTAAGATGCAATAGTATGTCTAGTAAACCTGAATAAAGTATTTATTAGCATGTCCAGGCTTTTGTTCTACTTCATAAATTTAAATGAATTTCTATATTTAAATAATGTGTTTCCAATAATTCTTTTCCTAATATACTCACCCAAATAGGCTATCTTTTTTCTTTTCCATATATGGATATTTTCTTTATTTACATTTCAAATGTTATCCCCTTTCACATTTTCCCCTCAAGAAAACCCCCATCCCATCTGCCCTCCCGGTGCTTCTATGAGGGTGCTCCCCCATTTACCCACCCACTCCCTCCTGACTCCCTGCCCTGGTATTCCCCTACACTGGGGCCTGTAGCCTTCACAGGACCAAGGTCTCTCCTCTCATTGATGCCCAACATGGCCATCGTCTACTAAGTATGTGGCTAGAACCGTGTGTCCCTCTATATGTAATTTTTGGTTGATGGTTTAGTCCCTGGGAGCTCTGGGAGTAGTTAGTTGATATTATTATTCTTCCTATGGGGTTTCGAACTCCTTCAGTTCCTTCAGTCCTTTCTCTAACTCTTACATTGGGGACCCTGTTCTCAGTATGATGGTTGGCTGCAAGCATCTGCCTCTGTATTTATCAGTAAGGTCACTGTATATAGGATGGATTCCCAGGTGGGAAAGTCTCTGGATGGCCTTTCCTTTAATCTCCGCTTCACATTTTGTCTCTGTATATTTCTTCCTTTGTGTATTTTGTCCCCTCTTTTAAGAAGGACTGAAGCATCCACACTTTGTTATTCCTTTTCCTTGAGCTTCATATAGTCTGTGAATTGTATCTTGAATATTCCAAGCTTTTGGCTAATATCCACTTATCATTGAGTGCATATCATATGTATATATTTTTATTGGGTCATCTTACTCAGGATAATATATCTAGTTCCACCCATTTTCCTAAGAATTTCATGAAGTCATTATTTTTAGTAGTATTTCACTGTGTAAAAGTACCATATTTTCTATATCCATTCTTCTGTTAAAAGACGTCTGGGTTCTTTCCAGCTTCTGGCTATTATATATAAGGCTGCTATGAACATAGTGGAATATATGTCATTGTTATATGTTGGAGCATCTTTTTGGTGTATGCACAGGAGTAGTATAGCTGGGTCCTCAGGAGCACTATGTCCAATTTTGTGAGTAACTGCCAGACTGATTTCCAGAGTGGAAGTACCAGCTTACAATCCCACTAACAATGGAAGAGTGTTCCTATTTCTACACATCCTCACCACCATCTACATCATTTGGGTTTTTGATCTTAGTAATTTTTACTGGTGTGAGGTAGACTCTCTGGGTTGTTTTGATTTGCATTTCCCTGATGGCTAAGGATGTTATTAGATATTAGCCCTCTATGGAATGTAGGCTTGATAAAGACCTTTTCCCAATCTGTTGGTTGCTGTTTTGTCCTATTGACTTTGTCCTGTGCTTTAAGACACTTTGCAATTTTATGAGGTCCCATTTGACAATACTTGATCTTAAATCGTAAGCCATTATTGGTTTTCTGTTCAGGAAAATTTCCCCTGTGCCTGTGTTTGAGGTTCTTTTTTTTTTTTTTTTTTTTTTTGGTTTTTTTTTTTAGAGCTGGGGACCGAACACAGGGCCTTGCGCTTCCTAGGCAAGCGCTCTACCACTGAGCTAAATCCCCAACCCCGTGTTTGAGGTTCTTACCCACTTTCTCTTTTATTAGTTTCAATGTATCTGGTTTTATGTGGAAGTCTTTGATCCACTTGGACTTGAGCTTTGTACAAGGAGATAAGAATGGTTCAATTTGCATTCTTCTACCTGTTGACCTCCAGTTCAACCAGCACCATTTGTTGAAAATGCTTTTTTCCATTGTATAGTTTTAGCTCCTTTGTCAAAAATCAAGTAACTATGGGTGTGTGGGTTCATTTCTGGGTCTTCAATTCTATTCCATTGATCTACCTGCCTGTCTCTGTACCAATACCATGTAGTTTTTTTCACGATTGCTTTGTAATAGAGCTTGAGGTCAGGATAGTGATTCCCCCAGTTCTTTTATTGTTGAGAATAGTTTTCACTTCCTAGGTTTTCTGTTATTCCAAATGAATTTGTAAATTGCTCTTTCTAAATCTATGAAGAATTGAGTTGGATGGGGATTACATTGGAGCTCTGACGACAGACAAAAGCAAAAATTAAAACTGAGTCGTAAGTGAGTGTACACACTTGAGTAAAGCTCTAGGTCCTGTGTTATGGGTACAACCCCATCATAAAAGTAACATGTCAGCAAGATTTTATAGAATAACTTACTAATAAAGGAGAAAGACAATCTATTGCTTGGCACACCAGGATTATTTTATGAGCTCTAGATAGCAACTACGTAGAGAATTAAATCATTTCCACTGTTCTTATGCATTCGTTCAAACATTTCACTAAGTACAATTGACAACTCACATCTAATACATGATCTGTGTTAAATTCAATACTGCTTTGCATTCATTAACCTCATAAAATGTATGTACATTCATATATATATATATATATATATATATATATATATGTGTGTGTGTGTGTGGGTGTGTGTGTGTTTCCAACTTTTATTTCTATTTTGTGGACTGCATTTCCCTTTTGTGAAAGAAAAAGATTCGATCAAAATGTGTTTGTGAATTTTTTGTTTGATAGTGCTATTCTTATCCCTTCTAGTCATAAAATCATGAATAAAATGCACAGGAAGGACTCAGACTGTTGTCACTGCTCTATCTCTGCTTTTCTGTTTTGACACATTTTCAGCCACATTATCAAGTCAGTACAACACAAATCAAAATACATTGCCAGTGTGATCACAATGACTGATAACTGCACACCAGCCTCCCAACAGATAATGTTGTTTATTGAATAAAAACGATTATGATGTGTGTCTGTACAACACTTTAAAGATCTACCACATGGATGCATGTGCATATGGACTGAATAACTTTGGTGCCCAAAGAGAAGGTTTCATTGCTCAAAAAATAATTTATATCCTGGAAATGGGAATTCTGTCACATCATTTCTTTTGAATAAGAATAAAACATTTTAAAGTAATGACCATAAGTAAAATAATTTTTAATTATTTAACTATATGATTGATAAGTATAGGTTAACATTATTATACTATTTTATATATACCACTTTCATAATATATATACACATATATTTCAACAGGATTATTAAAAAACATAACTAGAATGAGAATTTGCCACTGTAGAAACAGTACTTAAAATATGATATCTGCAATCAGCCTATTACCAAATTAATGACACTTATACGTGCATAATATCTTTTAAATAACACAAAAATATGGAAATGTTTCTGAACTGATTTTGGAGTAAATAGAATACGTGTACTTTTCCATGTCAGTAAATATACTCTTCGGATATTTTAAGCCGAAGCAATACTTTCCATGGATAGGAAAATTAATACCCACATTGTAAAATAATATATAATATAAATATGTTTCTATCACATTTTTAATCTTTTATTTTCTTTATTTTATTTCTTATTGGAAATTTTTTATTTACACTTCAAATGTTATTCCTTTTCCTGGTTTCCCAGCCAAAAGCTCCCTATCCCATCCTCCTCCCCTTCTTCTATAAGGGTATTCCCCCTGTACAACCACACCCCATTTCCGACCCCAATGATATTCCCCTTCACTGGGGTTCCAGCTTTGGCAGGACCAAGGGCTTCTCCTACGAATGGTGCCCCAAAAGGCCATCCTTTGCTACATATGCATCTGGAGCTATGGATCTGACCATGTGTGTAGTCTTTGGGTAGTGGTTTAGTCCCTGGGTGCACTGGTTGGTTTGTATTGTTCTTATAGGGTTGCAAGATGCTCAACTTGTTCAATCCTTTCTCTAATTCCTCCAACAGTGACCACATGCTCAGTTCAATGCTTTGCTGCTAGCATTCACCTCTGTATTTGACATGTTCTGGCTGAGCCTCATGGGAGACAGCTATATCAGGCTGCACTTGTTGGCTTCATCACTATTATCTAGATTTATTATATATATAATAGGCCAGGTAGGGCAGGCTCTTAATGGTCATTTCTTTAGTCTCTCCTCCAAACTTTATTTCCATATCCCCTCTTATAAATAATTTTATTTCCTTTTTTAAGATGGACTGAAACATATTTATTTTGGTTGTCTTTCTTCTTGAGCTTCATGTGGTCTGTGGATTGTATTTTGGGTAATTCAAGCTTTTGGGCTAATATCCACTTATCAGTGAGTGCATACTCTGTGTGTGTGTGTGTGTGTGTGTGTGTGTGTGTGTGTGTGTGTGTGTGTTTTGTTGTTGCTGTTATTGGGTTACCTCACTCAGGTTAATATTGTCTAGTCACATTCATTTGCCTATAAATTTCTTAAAGTCATTGTTTTTCATAGTGAAGTAGTAGTGTGTAGATATATCACATTTTCTGTATCCATCTCTTTGTTGAAGGGCATCTGAATACTTTCCAGCTTCTGGCTATTATAAGTAAGGCTGCTATGAACATAGTGGAGCATGTGTCCTTGTTATATGTTGGAGCATCTTTTGGGTATATAACCAGGAGAGGTATAGCTGGGTCTTCAGATAATGCAGTGTCCAATTTTTCTGAGGAAACTCCAGACTGATTTCCAGAGTGGTTATACTGGTTTGCAATCCCATCAACAATGGAGGGAAATTATTCTCTTTCTTCACATCCTCACCAGCATCTCTCTCTTTCTCTCTGTTTATTTTCTTTTTTTCTCATATTGTTTTTTTTTATTTATCTACATTTCAAACGTTATTCCTTTTCCCAATTTCCAGGACATAAGCTTCCTATCCCATCCCCTTCCACTTCAAGTGTGTTCCCCTCCACATCCACCCCCACTTCCCGCCCAACAATCCCCTACACTGGCGGAGGGTCCAACCTTGGTAAGACCAAGGGCTTCCCCTTCCACTGGTGAACAACAAGGTCATCCTCTGCTACATATGCAGCTGGAGCCATAGTTCAGTCCATGTAGCGTCTTTGGGTAGTGGTTTAACCCTGGAAGCTCTGGTTGGTTGGCATTGTTGTTCTTATGGAGCTGCAAATCCCTTCAGCTCTTTCAATCCTTTCTTTAATCTCCAATGGCATCCCGTTCTGAGTTCAGTGGTTTGCTGCTAGCATTCGCCTCAGTATTTGACATGCTCTGGCTGTGTCTATCAGTAGACATCTATATCGGGTTCCTGTCAGCATGCACTTCTTAGCTTCATCAATCTTATCTAGTTTTGGTGGCTGTATATATATGGGCCACATGTGGGACAGGCGCTGAATGGCCATTCCTTCAGTCTCTGCTCCATACTTTGCCTCCATAACCCCTCATATGAATATTTTTGTTCCCCCTTTTAAGAAGGAGTGAAGCAACTGCACTTTGGTTGTCCTTCTTCTTGAGCTTCAAGTGGACTGTAGATTGTATCTTGGATAATTCGAGCTTTTGGGCTAATATCCACTTATCAGTTAGTGCATACCATGTGTGTTCTTCTGTTATTGGATTACCTCGCTGAGGTTTATATTTTCTAGTTCCATCCATTTGCCTATGAATTTCACGAAGTCATTGTTTTTGATAGCTAAATAGTACTCCATTATGTAGATTTACCACATTTTCTGTATCCTTTCCTCTGTTGAAGGACATCTGGGTTCTTTCCAGCTTCTGGCTATTATAAATAAGGCTGCTATGAACATAGTGGAGCATGTGTCCTTGTTATGTGTCAGAGTATCATTTGGGAATATGGCCAGGAGGGGTATAGCTGGGTCTTCTAGTACTGCAATGTCCAATATTGTGAGGAAACACAGACTGATTTCCAGAGTGGTTGTACTGGTTTGCACTCCCACCAACAATTGAGGAGAGTTCCTCTTTCGCCATATCCTCGGCAGCATCTGCTATCACCTGAGGTTTGGATCTTAGCTATTTTGTCCTGTGTGAAGTGGAATCTCAGAGTTGTTTTAATTTGCATTTCCCTGATGACTAAGGATGTTGAACATTTCTTTAGGTACTTTTCAGCCATTCCTTATTTCTCAGCTGAGAATCCTTTGCTTAGCTACATATCCCATTTTTAATAGGGTTATTTGTCTCTCACGAGTCTAACTTCTTGAGTTCTTTGTATATTTTGGATATTAGCCCTCTATCACATCTAGGATTGGTAAAGATCTTTACCCAATAAGTTGGTTGTCATTTTGTCCTAATGACAGTGTCCTGTGCCTTACAAAAACTTTGCAGTTTTATGAGGTCCAATTTGTTGATTCTTGATCTTAGAGCATAAGTCATTGATGTGTTCTGGAAAATTTTCCCAGTGCCCTTGTGTTTGGGTGTTCTTCCCCACCTTTTCTTCTATTAGTTTGATTTTATCTGGTTTTATGTAAATGTCCTTGATTCTCTAGGACTTAAGCTTTGTACAGGGTGATAAGAATGGATCAATTTACATTCTTCTATATGCTGAACTCCAGTTCAACCAGGACCTCCAGTTCATTTTTTTTTTCTTCAGAGACTTGAAGTTCTTGTTATACAGATATTTCACTTCCTTAGTTAAAGACGCACCAACGTATTTTATGTTATTTGTGACTATTGTGAAGGGTGTCATTTCCCTATGTTCTTTCTCGGCTTATTTATCCTTTGAATAGAGGAAGACTACTGATTTGTTTGAGTTAATTTTATACCAAGCCACTTAGTTGAAGTTATTTCTCAGGCTTAGTAGTTCTCTGGTGGAAACTTTGGGGTCACTTAAGAATAATATCATATCATATGCAAATAGTGATATTTTGACTTCTTCCTTTCCAATTTGTATCCCTTTGACCTCCTTTTTTTGTCTGATTGCTCTGGCTAGGATTTTGAGTACTATGAATAAGTAGGGAGAGAAGGGGCAGCCTCGTCTATTCCTTGATTTTAGTGGGTTGCATCTAGTTTCTCTCCCTTTTGTTTAATGTTGGCTACTGGTTTGCTATGTATTGTTTTTGCTATGTTTAGGTATGGGTTTTGAATTTCTGATCTTTCCAAGACTTTTATCATGAAGCAGTATTAAATTATGTCAAATGCTTTGTCAGCAATTAATGAAACGATCAAGTCTTTTTTTTTTTTCTTTGAGTTTGTTTACATAGACGATTACATGGATTTCCATATACTGAATGATCCCTGCAGCCCTGGGATGAAGCCTACTTGATGATAATGGATGATCATTTTGATGTGTTTTGAATTTGGTTGGGGAGAATTTCATTGAGTATTTTTGCATCAATATTCATAAGGGAAATTGGTCTGAGCTTCTATCCTTGTTGGGTCTTTCGTGGTTTAGGTATAAGCATAATTTTTGGTTTCATAAGAGGAATTGGGTAGTGCTCCATCTGTTTCTATTTTGTGGAATAGTTTGGCCAGTATTGGTATTAGATCTTCTATGAAGGTCTGATAGAATTCTGCACTAAACCTATCTGGTCCTCGGCTTGTTTTGGTTGGGAGACTTTTAATAATTGCTTCTATTTCTTTAGCAGTTTTGGGACTGTTTAGATGGTTTATCTGATCCTGATTTAACTTTGGTACCTGGTATCTGTCTATAAAATTTTCCATTTCATTCAGATTTTCCAGTTTCTTGAACATTGGCTTTTGTAGTAGGATCTGATGTTTTTTTTTAATTTCATCAAATTTGGTTTTTATATCTCCCTTTTCATTTCTGATTTTTTTAATTTGGATACACTCTCTGTGTCTTCTGGTTAGTCTGCCTTTGATTTTCTCAAAGAACCAGTTCCTCATTTTGTTGATTATTTGTAGAGACTTTTTTGTTTATACTTGGTTGATTTCAGCCCAGAATTTGATTATTTTCTGCCTTTTAATCTTCTTGGGTATATTTGCTTCTTTTTGTTCTAGTCCCTTTAATTGTACTGTCAAGCTGCTAATGTATGCTCTCTTCTGTTTCTATGATTTTTCCTCTTAGCACTGCTTTCATTGTGTCCCATAAGTTTGGGTATGTCATGACTTCATTTTTATTAAATTCAAAAATATCTTTAATTTCTTTTTTTTTCTTTTTTCCTTGTCCAAGTTATCATTGAGTAGAGCATTCAACTTCCATTTATATGTGGGCTTTCTGTCTTTATTTTTTTTATTGAAAACCATCCTTAGTCCATGGTAATCTGATAGGATGCAAGGTGCCCTTGCCTTTGGAACATAGATATTTAGGATTGAGAGTTCATCTTGGTGGATTTCTTCCTTTGATGAGTATGAAGTGTCCTTCCTTATCTTTCTGATAACTTTTGGTTGAAATTCAATTTTATTGGATATTAGAGTGGCTACTCCAGCTTGTTTCTTCAGACCATTTGCTTGGAAAGTTGTTTTGTAGCCTTTTACTCTGAAGTAGTGTCAGTCTTTGTCTCTGAGGTGTGTTTCTTGTATGCAGCAAAATGCTGGGTCCTCTTTACATATCTTGTTTGTTACTCTATATTTTTTATTGGGGAATTGAGTTCATTGCTATTGAGAAATATTAAGGAAACTGATTTTTTTTCCTGTTTTTATTTGTTTTGTTTTGTTTTTGTTCTTCTTGTTGTTGTTTGGGGTGAAATTATATTTGTGTGTCTCTCTTCTTTTGGTATTGTTGCAACAAGATTACTTTCTTGTTTTTTCAAGGGTGTAGTTTCCCTCTTTGTGTTGGAATTTTCTATCTATTATCCTCTTTTAGGGGTAGATTTTTAGAAAGATATTGTGTAAATTTGATTATGTTATGGAATATTTTGGTTTTTTCAATTTATTTTTCTCTTTCTTTTTGCTTTCTTAACTTCCCAAATATGCTTCTTGTTTTATCCTTGTTTCCTTTACTGTGCTTTGCAAATTTGCAAAATGATTGGATGAAGTATAACTTTTTATAATATGTGGTAAAATGTATTAATATACCACAAATCAGTTAAAGCACAGTAATATTCATTTCATTGCCTCATTTCTTTTTCTGTTCTACTTCATTGTCATTCACTACAGTTTCCTGTCACCCTTTCAACCAGGTCATCAGTGTTCATAAACCTTTATGACTAAATATCAATCCTTATATGTGGATTTTATCCAGTATTACAACAATGCTTATAAAGTTTTATTTAAGGTTCACTACCATTTGGCATCTTATATTATGCACTTTTTATATAAAATGTTGAGGCACTCTTTTTTCTAATCTGTAATTGGATGTCATAT
The DNA here is from genome assembly GCF_011064425.1 of Rattus rattus. NCBI lineage: Eukaryota > Metazoa > Chordata > Mammalia > Rodentia > Muridae > Rattus > Rattus rattus. The sequence continues at coordinate 84,027,160 of NC_046156.1, forward strand.
CATCAAATATATAAAAGAAGTTGGATAGGAGCAAATTATGAAAAAAATTAAACATGATTTTTTAAAAATTTTTGTGTGTTAATTGTATAGTGGCAGTATGGATCACAAGCCTGTTCCACTATATATATAAAATGTCACTCTAGAACTTTGTTTATGCAATAATACAATAATCCATATCTCATCTATGAATATATTTGAAGAGAGTTTCTGTAAATCCAAATTAAAAGCAAAAGCAATTAATAGCATATATGTGTGTATCTTTAATATCCCCATAACTATATATATACATATATATACACACATATATATACATATAATATCATATCAATATTTAAAAATAACCTAATTACACATATTTCCTTTACTAATGTATTGGAAGAGAATGTAAGTCTAAATCCCACATTCTATATTAAGCACAATGAAACAGAGTTACAATTAGAATATGTTTGTTCTGGAAATCTCACCTAGAAATATGCTACCTAGAAAAATTGACCTCCATGATCAATCCTTAGTGTGTTATATTTTTTATGGCATCTGACCATGAATATTGTGACCATGGTTAATCATCTCTTTCTATGCTATAGAGATGACTTATTTAAACTTTGGCAAGTTATCTAAAGATGAGATTCTCTTTTAAGATACTGAGACATTTTCCATATTTTCTTTGGCATCTTATTTCTTCACTGTTATGGTTGAATTTTTATCCCCATAGGAGATATGCTGAGACACACTGAGAATCTAATACTCTTTTGGATTTTTTGTTTTCAAAAAAGGCTACTCCAAGTGCAATGGCTTAAAATGAGGTCACACTGAAAAATAATTGGCTCATAATAGGACCAATGTCTTTATCAGAAGAGAAGGGGAAATAGAGAAAAGATAGGGAAAATTGGGTTGCATAAGAGCAGGGCTGGAGTAATTCAGTCTCAAGCAAAGAATTTGTAGTATCACCAGCCGAAGTTCAGAGAGGAGAGAAGAAATTCTTACAGAGCTCAGAGGGATGTGCACTGCCAAATTTCCCTCTTTTAGCTTCCAGAACTCTGATATAAATCCTCCTCATTTAAGCTACCAGCTTTGTAACAATAATTTCTTTTTGTGACAAACCTAGACAATAAGTTCAAATTTTGATAGTTTACCATCTTTATTTTAGAAATGAGAAAGCACGGTCTGACAAGGCCAAGTAAATTACCCAAATTTATGATATTTATTGTTTATGGTGTGTTCACTATCATTGTAATATCCTTTTCAATATGTTACTTATAACTTTAAATATCTAATTTATGAAATTTTACATAAAAAATCTATATTCATCAGGATTCTTTAGGGTCACAGAACTTATGGACTGTCTCCATCTACTAAGGGAATTAATTGTGATGATTGCAGGCTTTATTCCAACTAACGCAACAATGGGCAGTTCTGGATTAGAAATTCAAGAATTTAGTAGTTGCCCAGTTCCACGAGGCTAAGATGTTTGAGCTGGTTTTCTGTAGAAGTAGGTTCCAACTGATGTACTGGCAAGTAAGAGTGGGTCTTTCTTCTTCCAATGTCCTTATGTAGGCTTATAGCAAAAGGTGTGGCCCAGATTAAAGATGTGTACCACCTTGTCTGGATCTAGGACTTTACCTGGGCCTAAGCTATTCATGGTCACTATGCCTCATGATCTCCATATCAAGTTCAAGGTTAGAAACCTGTGTCTTCCAGCCTCAAGATCTGAATTAAAAATGTGCCCTCCAATAATTCTTGATTGTAGTTCATTCCAGATATAGTCAATTTGACAACAAGGAATAGCCATTACACAATCCTATCTACTATGGCAATGCAATTAAAAACAAGTATTCCGGGCTGGAGAGATGGCTCAGTGGTTAAGAGCACCGACTGCTCTTCCCGAGGTCCTGAGTTCAAATCCCAGCAACCACATGGTGGCTCACAACCATCTGTAAAGAGATCTGATGCCCTCTTCTGGTGTCTGAGGACAGCTACAGTATACTCATATATAATAAATAAATATTAAAGAAAAAAAAACAAGTATTTCACAAAACATTCTTAGTGGAATTTTACACATATTATTCTCTAAATAGTAAATAGGATTAGAGGGGTTTATATTTGAACTTTTTTTATTAGAGCAAATGTGAATGTATTGACATTCTCTCATGTCTCTAATTGGTAACCATGTTGAACTCTACAACCCAATTCATCCCTCTGCCCTCTGTGACACTCTTGAAATTGATGAGAATACTAAAATTGAAACAGACTGTGTGTTGACAAAGAATCATAAAAAAAGTCTATAATCCGCATACTCTGGTTAATGACTGAACACGTGGGAAACACACAAAAACTCAATAAGAATCAAAAGCATTCATTTGCAGAAGTAGCTTTTGATGTCTTACTGTAAACATCGATATGCATTTGGGAGAAATTTTATGCAACACTGTTTGAAAGTGTCTTCAGCTTCAGGTTTGGAATAGATATCAAAGTAGTTATAGGATTGTGCAGCTGTGTGAATGTGATTGCAAAAAGGTACTTGGAAAACTTACAAGGACAACGTTGAGTAAAACAATTCTAAGGGAAGATTTTATTTCTCCAGATCAATATAATTATACACAATAGTAAAATAAGAACCATAAAAAAGAGACTATCTTGGAGTTTAAATGACTATAAGCTGATGCTGATAATATGATAATAAAATCCCCTTATATAAAAAATAGTTCATTATAATTAAATTCAAAAATAGAATATTTTAACTTAATTTACTTAATCATCATTGTAGGGAATAGAATAAATTGGATGAATAATTCGGTAATACCTGCACTGTATACTCTCAGTTATCTATCTAATATTGAAAGTCTCCCAAATTAACCTGAATTCATTTAGGCCCTGATCGCATATCATGCCATGAAAGCAAATGAAGCCCCTTGGCTAGTACAATATCCATAAGAAGATTTGAGATACAATTGCATCATTTTAATTGAATTTCCAGCCATATCTGTAAGACTTTTCTGCAACAAAAAAAACTTCACATATTCCAAAAATGAATCTTAATTTTCTCTTAATAGATTTTAAAGTGAAAAATACTGAATGATGAGAGAAAACACCAGTGAGATCTGCAAGTGCTAGGACGAGAGTCAGCTTTCTGAGAAACTAGAGAGGTTAACCACATGCAAGCTGCAAACACTGCTCATGGAGAGTAGGATGTTTAAGTTAAAATCATCTCAATCAGTGGTAAGACTGAGAACAGTTTAAACAGCCAGACTTTATTTCAACTGAAAAAATACTTAAATATTATAAGCTCATAGACTGTACCCTAATTATAGATCCACCTCACTGGGCAGTTTTAATTGCTAATGAGACAGATGCTTACCTGTGATGTTTGCAATGTGTTTGTCATGTCATGCATCCTTATCAGGGTTTGGGTTTTTGTACTTTTTATTTTTACTTTTTGTCTTTCAAATTAGATTTAAAATAACCTTAATTTTGATAGAGGTTTTATTTTATAATATCATGAATCAAGGCAAGTCCTTTGTGGTCTAATTATATTTTGCTATTTTTAATCACTTTTACAAATGGTTTGTTTATTAATACCAAATGCTTAGATGGTATTACCTTACTTCTGATTTTGGATGTGATAGTAAATCCCATGTATTGCAACTTTAGAATAGAAGAAAAATAAATATTTCTCAGTATCGGTCAAATTGTCATATGCTGGGATGCCATTGGCTCAGTCACACAGATTCTTCTCAATTACAGATAATGTCCAGAAGCCCTAGGATTGTTTTTAGGCTCAGGAGATAAAGGATCAAAACTTTTGCTCAATACTGATTACTTTATTTATAGTGCTTCTATGCTAGAATTGTGAAGTGCCTAGCCTTGCAGAGACTTGATGTGCCAAGGTAGGGGTATACCTTGGGGCTCCTACATGCTCAGAGGAGAAGGGGAAAGAATAATGGAGGAAGTGTTGTGGAAGGGGGTGACCTGGAGGAGGGCAGTGAGTAAGTATAAAGTGAAAAGTGAAAAGTAAACACATGAAAAGATTCTGAAATGGCAGTTACTTTTAATATCGGAGGTATACTTCTATATCACCCTCAGATTCCATAATTTCTTTTGAAAAAATATATGACAGAGTTCAAATCTCCTTTGAAGGTAAGTTTACTTATTTGGTTTTTCATAGTGAACTGTTATTTTCAAGGTATGATGCTTAGGGAATGGAGACACAGCTTAAACCTTCATAGTAGTTCGCAACCTTCAAAAATTAGCTGTAGGTCCAGATCAGTAAATCCAATACCTTCTTCTGGCCTCTGAGGATACTTCATATATGACCTATGCAGACATATATTCAGGCAAAACACCCATACACATAACAAATACATAAACCCTGAAAAGCAGCTATGCTTTAATCTATCATAGGTTGAAAACAAGTATTTATGACAAGAGTTATCACTATGCAAGAAACTGTTTGTCAGCTTCTTCTATGTTCCATTTCCAACTTTATACATTGAAGATCTCATGCATAAGAACTAGGTAATCTTCTTAACCTCCTAGAGTATATCATAGAAGATTTTTAAAATAAAATTTCTGTACCATAAAGCATAAATTTCATCATAAATTTCTTTCTCTATTCACACACTCATTCATTTAATCATATGTTAATATCAAGATGTGGTCATGAACAGTGTTAAAAATGATGTTGAAAATCTGTACCGTGTCTACTGATTAATGTTTCTTTTTTAATATTTCACAATTCTTTTTGCTTTTTACATGCCCCCTCCCCACTACTTTTAATCAAGTTCAGGGCATGCTTCTTGCTTGCCAAGTGTTCAGTGTTGTACCCTAAGCTATATCCCCAGTCCTTTAAGTTTTAATCATATCTGTATTGTTTTAATGCTAAGATGTCACTGGCTCTGTTTGTATATTTTCTCCTCCCATTATACATCTGACCATTTCTTCAATGAACCTTGGCTTTATTTTATTGTAGTGTGACTTCTGAAACTAATAAGTGAATGCAAATTGTGTTGATGTCCTGGTATTTCTAACTTCAGCTGAAAATGAATGACATGCTCTTTTGCTTTCTCTCTCTCTGACTCTCTCTGTGTCTCTCTCTGTCTCTCTGTCTCTCTCTGTCTCTCTGTCTCTCTGTCTCTGTCTGTCTCTGTCTGTCTCTGTCTGTCTCTGTCTGTCTGTCTCTCTCTCTCTCTCTCTCTCTCTCTCTCTCTCTCTCTCTGTAGGTAAGCAATTTGAGTTGGCTGCTAGGCAGTATCTGGTGTCCCCTTCATAGACAGATTCTTCCTATTAAGTTGGGGCCATGGTCTTAAGGAAAAGAAAGGAAGAGGAAGCTGATCACTGATTACAAGGACTTTTCATTTACATACTGCAGAGGCAAAGCTTATAGCTCCTTAAAGCTCCTGCTGCTGTAATTCCCTGCCACGCTTAGGTATAAAATGGAAATGTGAGCCATGTAAAAACCTTACCCCTTACCTGGATTTGTTAGGCTATTTCATCACAGAAATGGAAAGGAGACTAAGACAATGCGTATACATAAGTGTTTTATCACTAATTGATATTTATCAAATTCATCATGAGTTCATGTTGATGACTCTGTGTCCTGATTTTCCTTCATCATTCATTTAACATAGCATAGAGGAGAAGTCTCAACTGAGGAGCTGCCTAGGTCAGATTATACTGTAAGCCTGTCTGTGGGACACTCATTGTCTTGGGTAGTAATTGGCGTAGGGAGTCCCAGCCCACTGTGGATAGTATTACTAAATAGAAAAGAGAAGTCTATGTAAGATAAAAGTTTGGAGTATAAGGCTGCCAGTAAATGATAAAATGGTAACTATTGTAGCTGCTGCTTGAGTTTCTACTGTGATCTCACTCACTGATCAACTGTGACATGAAAGTCAAAGCAAAATGAACCTGTTTGCCCCAAAGTGACTTGAGGGCATTGATCATAGCCAAAGAACAGACTTGAAATAGCTTGCACTCAATCCTTTGGAACTTTAAGCCAGAGCAGGTAAAAAATCTGATGCCTGCCATTTCTCATCCCTTTTCCTAGTTCAATCCCAGTTATATTTGTTGAACAGTCAAATAACCCTATGGAGAACTTTAATAACTAAGAAATAGAATGTCTGTGCAATTAATTTTTGTAAACTACTCCATTTTCAAAATAATGTTTTCTTTTATTTCCTTTACAAGATTAATTTATATGGTTTAATCACATTCTGCATTTTTGGATACCATTGTCAAATATTTTAAATATTTTAAATTTGTTTTTATTAGAAAAGGTAGAAAAATAAAGGTATTATTTGATACCATATCAAGAAAGTAAACTATGGTAAGCTGAATAACTGCTGTCAAAATGGGCAGGGATTGCTAAAAATCCATAGTTTAATAACAAAGTAGAATATTAAATTGTATACAAGACTTAAGGGAAATACATAATCTGTTCCAGAGGAACTGGGTAGCTTATGGAACTCTACTTTTCATATGAAAGCAAGACATGTAAGCATATTAAAACAGACAGTCTTATGAGGTCAGCACAGTACCCTTTAACAAATACTTTAAACATAAAACAAAGAGGAAAAAACAGACAAAAATTATGTAAGTGTGAAGGGTGAAGAGAAACAGCACTGGGAAAACTTTCCCTGTACTCTTTGGGAACATTGACGTTATCCTAGGAAGAACAGAACACTCAGGAAATGCCACTGAAAATATTATGGCTTAGCCAGCAGCTTGGTAACACTACAGCTTTGACTATGGGCACCTTGGACTGTCTTTGAGCAAATTTTATAGGATTATATCCTCAAACCTGGGCAGGAGAATATCTATAAATAGAAGTGAAGAAAAAAAAAATCACCAGATACCTTTAGAACACAAAGACTAGAGAAAAACTTAAATGAATATTCTAAGCTATTTTCAGTTTTGCAAAGAAGTCCATCTGCAGAGGCAGCATTCATACAGAGTTGAAGGGCTACACAGAGGTATAACAAACATGTATGGCTGATAAGCTTGACCTAATGCTTAGGTGAGAGCAACCAAAAACCAACCTGTAAAAGAAAGTGCAGTTATGATGAGAGTGTCTGACTAGATTCTTAAGGAGCCATATGTGTGACTTTCATCTGATATCTCAGGAAAGAACATTTCTAGTTGAGGTTGCAACGAAGAATTGGGCTAACCTACGTTCAATGTCCCTGTAGCTATGAGTTTGAGTTCTTCACATTTAATACCAATGTAACTTGAGAGGCTGTTTCTGTGCTCATAAACTCCATTTTCTTGTTTTCTGCATTACCTCCCTTCCATTTTCCCATTGAAGGGCTCTCCAAAAGAACTTATGTTACCCAATTTTTCATGTCTCCAAGTATCACACTCCTAAGATTTACAGTTCCTTACCTAATAACATTCCTTTACCTTCATCTTTTTATGCCACTCCTTTTACTAAAAGATCCTAAATGCACATGTCATCTGTCCCTATAATGAAGCCCATCTGATTACTTAAAGAAATAGTAGATATTTAGTATCAACACAACACTAATGATGACTCTTATTCTCCTTTTTATTCTTCCCACATATACTAAAAGGAATTGATATTTTAGTGTGCAGCATATTATCAGAGTAATAATACCCTCAACATTGGTCCAACATATAAAAACATTTATCATTCCCAGGATAAACAAAGCCCTCTTAAACACTGAAATAATTTTGCTAAAAAGAGAACTGTGAATAAAAATAATCTAATCAATATGAAATTCCAAGTCACAATTTTCAATGCAAAAGCATGAGAGATACGAAAACATTGAGGTAATAAATCAATAATCCAACAGTAATGTCTTTCAAGGAAAGTGAATTATATAAAATTCTTACAAATTCAACTGTTGGGCTGAAATACGTTCAGGGATATGAAAGTTGGTGTAACACAAAGACCCAACAAAGAAAGAGAACTTCAGACCAATTTCCCTTATGAATATCGATGCAAAAATACTCAATAAAATTCTGGCAAACCGAATCCAAGAGCACATCAAAACAATCATCCACCATGATCAAGTAGGCTTCATCCCAGGCATGCAGGGATGGTTTAATATACGGAAAACCATCAACGTGATCCATTATATAAACAAACTGAAAGAACAAAACCACATGATCATTTCATTAGATGCTGAGAAAGCATTTGACAAAATTCAACACCCCTTCATGATAAAAGTCCTGGAAAGAATAGGAATTCAAGGCCCATACCTAAACATAGTAAAAGCCATATACAGCAAACCAGTTGCTAACATTAAACTAAATGGAGAGAAACTTGAAGCAATCCCACTAAAATCAGGGACTAGACAAGGCTGCCCACTCTCTCCCTACTTATTCAATATAGTTCTTGAAGTTCTAGCCAGAGCAATCAGACAACAAAAGGAGGTCAAGGGGATACAGATCGGAAAAGAAGAAGTCAAAATATCACTATTTGCAGATGATATGATAGTATATTAAATGATCCCAAAAGTTCCACCAGAGAACTACTAAAGCTGATAAACAACTTCAGCAAAGTGGCTGGGCATAAAATTAACTCAAATAAATCAGTAGCCTTCGTCTACACAAAAGAGAAACAAGCCGAGAAAGAAATTAGGGAAACGACACCCTTCATAATAGACCCAAACAATATAAAGTACCTCGGTGTGACTTTAACCAAGGAAGTAAAAGATTTGTACAATAAGAACTTCAAGACTCTGAAGAAAGAAATTGAAGAAGATCTCAGAAGATGGAAAGATCTCCCATGCTCATGGATTGGCAGGATTAATATAGTAAAAATGGGCATTTTACCAAAAGCGATGTACAGATTCAATGCAATCCCCATCAAAATACCAATCCAATTCTTCAAAGAGTTAGACAGAACAATTTGCACATTCATCTGGAATAACAAAAACCCAGGATAGCTAAAATTATTCTCAACAATAAAAGGACTTCAGGGGGAATCACTATCCCTGAACTCAAGCAGTATTACAGAGCAATAGTGATAAAAAACTGCATGGTATTGGTACAGAGACAGACAGATAGACCAATGGAACAGAATTGAAGACCCAGAAATGAACCCACACAACTATGGGCACTTGATTTTTGACAAAGGAGCCAAAACCATTCAATGGAAAAAAGATAGCATTTTCAGCAAATGGTGCTGGTTCAACTGGAGGTCAACATGTAGAAGAATGCAGATCGATCCATGCTTATCACCCTGTACAAAGCTTAAGTCCAAGTGGATCAAGGACCTCCACATCAAACCAGACACACTCAAACTAATAGAAGAAAAACTAGGGCAGCATCTCGAACACATGGGCACTGAAAAAAATTTCCTGAACAAAACACCAATGGCTAATGCTCTAAGATCAAGAATCGACAAATGGGATCTCATAAAACTGCAAAGCTTCTGTAAGGAAAAGGACACTGTGGTTAGGACAAAATGGCAACCAACAGATTGGGAAAAGATCTTTACCAATCCTACAACAGATAGAGGCCTTATATCCAAAATATACAAAGAACTCAAGAAATTAGACCGCAGGAAGACAAATAACCCTATTAAAATATGGGGTTCAGAACTAAACAAAGAATTCACAGCTGAGGAATGCCGAATGGCTGAGAAACACCTAAAGAAATGTTCAACATCTTTAGTCATCAGGGAAATGCAAATCAAAACAACCCTGAGATTTCACCTCACACCAGTCAGAATGGCTAAGATCAAAAACTCAGGTGACAGCAAATGCTGGCGAGGATGCAGAGAAAGAGGAACACTCCTCCATTGTTGGTGGGATTGCAGACTGGTAAAACCATTCTGGAAATCAGTCTGGAGGTTCCTTAGAAAAATGGACATTGAACTACCTGAGGATTCAGCTATACCTCTGTTTGGCATATACCCACAAGATGCTCCAACATATAAAAAGACACGTGCTCCACTATGTTCATAGCAGCCATATTATTTATAATAGCCAGAAGCTGGAAAGAACCCAGATGCCCTTCAACAGAGGAATGGATACAGAAAATGTGGTACATCTACACAATGGAATATTACTCAGCTATCAAAAACAATACCTTTATGAAATTCATAGACAAATGGTTGGAAAATATCATCCTGAGTTAGGTAACCCAATTACAGAAAAACACACATGGTATGCACTCATTGATAAGTGGATATTAGCCCAAATGCTTGAATTACCCTAGATGCCTAGAACACATGAAACTCAAGACGGATGATCAAAATGTGAATGCTTCACTCCTTCTTTAAAAGGGGGAATAAGAATATCCTTGGCAGGGAAGAGAGAGGCAAAGATTAAAACAGAGACAGAAGAAACACCCATTCAGAGCCTGCCCCACATGTGGCCCATACATATACAGCCACCCAATTAGACAAGATGGATGAAGCAAAGAAGTGCAGGCCGACAGGAACCGGATGTAGATCTCTCCTGTGAGACACAGCCAGAAAACAGCAAATACATAGGCAAATGCCAGCAGCAAACCACTGAAGTGAGAACGGGCCCCCCGTTGAAGGAATCAGAGAAAGGACTGGAAGAGCTTGAAGGTGCTCCAGACCCCCCCCCATATGTACAACAATGCCAAGCAACCAGAGCTTCCAGGGACTAAGCCACTCCCCAGAGACTATACATGGACTGACCCTGGACTCTGACCTCATAGGTAGCAATGAATATCCTAGTAAGATCACCAGTGGAAGGGGAAGCCCTTGGTCATGCTAAGACTGAACCCCCAGTGAACGTGATTTTTGGGGGGAGGGCGGAAATGGCGGGAGGGTGGGGAGGGGAACACCCATAAAGAAGGGGAGGGGGGTTAGGGGGATGTTTGCCTGGAAACCGGGAAAGGGAATAACATTCGAAATGTAAATAAGAAATACTCTAGTTAATACAATAAATAAATAAATAAATAAATAAATATATATATATAAATTGAATTTTCAAAGAAGTATGGGAGAAGGGAGAAAGGGGATAACATTTGAAATGTAAATACATAAAATATCCAATAAAAAAAGTAAAAATAACAGTATTTAAAAAAAGAAAGTTGGTGTAATAAAATTCTGAATAAGTCACAAGGGAACACATATAGCTGGATAAAACAAATACTCAAATATCGTATATTAAGGTGAAATGTAATTAAGAGATGGAAATATTGAACAAAACCTATAACACTGGAGTGAAAATTTCAGCATTCTAAACCAAAAGCTCTATAGAAAGTTTCAACAATTGAAAAAATCATGGAAGAAAGGAGTACTAACTTGTAAACAAAGTAAAGAAATTAGAGCACTCAAAATTGACAAAAAATTACTTAGAAAATTATGAATGTGATATTAAGCCTAATGAATGGCATGAAAAAAGGAATATATATGAGTCATGATCAAAAAGGTGAAGAAGAATTGCTTATGGTTGGCACAGAAAAATATTATTCAATAGAACTGTAATGAAATTTGCCAGATCCATGGAAACAGGTGCTAATGTAGAGATATTGGGACCTTTAGAACCACAAGTTTGATGAAATAGAGAAAAATTTCCCTATATATATTCTTAAAGCTATATATAAAGAATGGACACAGTCTATTGAAAGTTACAAGACAGAGACACCAAGTTCTCCCTAAGGGCCAGGCCGTGGGAATCATATCAAATTCCTTGAAACAGGTAAGAAGAAAGTCAGAAGGGCCTGGAATGATGTATTTCAGGCCTGATAAATGGCACCTGCCAAACTATACTAGTATATGCTCCAAAACTTTCCATTATAACTTAATAAGCAAGATGAAAATCCAGGAGTAAAATAGGTTAGAGAATTCTTGACCACTAACCTAATCTACACAAGTTACTTAAAGGAATCTTTCTGAGAAGAAAGATCAATATGTGTATGAGAATACAGAAAGAATAAATAACTCTAACATAATAGTTAATAATAAGTAAATGAAGAATTAGAAAACAAACACCATAAATTAAAAAGAAAATGATACAATGTAATAAATATCATTCATTAATAATTCCAAATGCTTGTGATTTAAATTCCTCAATCAAAATGCACAGACTAACAAGTTAGATTAGAGAGACTACCAAAGGAGAGAGGAAAACACAAAAGATAAATGTTGCTTAAAATGTTTAAAATCTAATTGAGAAACAAATTCTTTTATAATAAAATATATGTATAATGCATTTAAATATAAATGTGTTATAATGTGGTAAAAATCATAAAATACAAAAAACTAGAATGTCTGCTGATAATCTTCTAGACATAATAATAAAATTGCACTATAAAATATCAACAATATGATTGTGAAATGATCCATGTAAAATAATTATTGGAAACTACACTAAATAGGCTAATTTAGAATATTTTGTTGACTTTCATTCTTTCTTTCTTTCTTCCTTTCTTTCTTTCCTCCTTCCTTCCTTCCTTCCTTTTAGTTCCAGTGGACTTTTAATGAGATAAATTAACAAAAAGAAATAATCAAGATGTTACCAACCATCTTTTCTGAACCATGTATAAACCACTTAAAGACTGAGGTCCATAGACATGCACATACACTGTAACACATTCCAACTAAAATAAACCCTCCCACTGGAACATTTGCCATTTAATCAGAAAGCCAATTTTCTCTTTCCCCAAATGGTTTCAAAATTTTAAGTTCCTCCTGTTCAAAGTTGACTTAGTCCTCTTTTTTTTTTTAACAAAACAAAAAAGTGTAGTTTTAATTTTTCTAATTTATTTTGTTTCAAAACAGGGAAGTGTCTTTGTATTCTCCAGGGATCCCTCCCGAAGAACCACTGGTAAATACAGCAGCCTGCATCTTACTATCCCAGGTCCACTCCTCTCTTGTCCTGCCCAACTCTCTCTACTGGAGATTTAAATCCACTTCTGTTGGAGTCTGTCAGCTGTGAAGGGGCAGGGTCCAAGCCAGGCTAGCTCCCTCTGATCTCGTATCTGTTACAACCCTTGGACACTTAACTATTTATTCCAAAGATGAGTTTTTACATTACAGAAGGAAATAGATTTGCTTTGGGAGTTTAAAAAATAAATTTATGAATATAAGGTAGAATTACAAACTCTCCAAAGTCCACATAAATTTAGCCAAAATTTGGCTTACTTCACCTCCCATGAGGCCAATAATTTTGCCTGACAAAGATGAGTCTTTTAAAAAATGGTTAGATAAAAATAGGCTGACACCTCCAAATGTTTTCTTGCTATTGGAACTTGGGGATATGATTTTCTTTTTTAATTGTTTTTATTGGATATTTTATGTATGGACATTTTAAATATTTTCCCCTGTCCCTCCCATACCTTCTCCCCTCCCTCTGCTTCTATGAAGATGCTCCTACTGCCACCCACCCACTCCCATCTCAATGCCCTGGTGTTCCCCTACACTTGGGAAACAAGTCCTCACAGGACCAAGGGCTTTTCCTTCCCTTGATGCCAGACAGTGCCATCATCTGCTACATATGCTGCTGGAGCCATAGGTGCCTCCATATGTATACTCATTGGTTGGTGGTTTAGTCCCTGGGAGCTCCTGGGGGATTGGTTGGTTGATATTGTTTTTCTTCCTATGGGGTTGCAAACCCATTTACCTCCTTCAGTTCTTTCTCTAACTCCTCCATTGGCATCCCCGTGCTCAGTCTGATCGTTAGCTGCAAACATCCTCATCTGTATCAGTAAGTTTCTGTCAGAACCTCTCAGGAGACATCCATATCAGGCTCCTCTCAGCAAGTACTTCTTTAATTAAAAAAAAATCACAGATGCATCAGTATTCAAGATAGCATTGCATCTATGAGGTGGTAGGAGTAAGTAACCTTGTACTGTCGGTCTTTTTGTATAGCAGTATATCATAGACCCTAACAAACAAAGACTTTTGATTTAGACTTCCTGTAGCTACTTAGGTTCATGTTTATATTACTAAATAATTAGTTTGGTTAATACATTTGGATCATGGTCAGAGTCATGGGCAATCCAAAAAGTGTTGCAAGAGTCATCTCTTGGGAACATTTGGATGGCTGAGAAGTCTCTAGGGAAAAACAAAATAGAGACAGGACAAGATGATTTAACCTTAGTCACTTTAGTTGCCCAAACTAGACCTGCATAATTGCATAATGACAGCCTGAGACATGCCAGCATTGATTATGAAGATTTTACTTTGACTATATTGAGTATTTTGTGGTTTCATTTGAGGCTTAAGATTGTTTCTATATCTGTTAATAATAGTGTGAAATTAAAGGTAATTAAATTCATTCTGTAGTTTGTTTTGTAAAATATAGCCAATATAAATAATATTTAAAACAATGAGTATGGTGGTATTGATGGAATTATGAAAGCCTGATTTGAAATTATATTTCATAGTTGTTAAAAATAAAGAAAAATAATGGTTGCACGAAAATAGATACATAGACTCAAATGTACACACATGCAGCTGAGGACTCTTGGTTTTGATAAAGATCAAAAATACTTCCACCAATAGAAATACAGACTATTTAACAAATGTTGCTGGGGAAACTGCTTATCTATGTGTAAAACAATGATACCTGATGTCCGTTTCTATTTCATATAAAAGTCAGACCCTTGTGGTGGCTAATTTTATGTCAAATTGATGGAGGGTATAGTCATCTGAAAGGATGTAACCTCAATTGACAAAAAGCCACCGTAAGATGCAGCTCTAGGGCATTTTATTAATTTGTGATTGATGGAGGGGGACCCAGAGCATTGTGTTTGATGTCATTGATTAGCTGGTGGACCTGGTTTCTCTAAGAAAGCAGCCTGAAAAGATGATAAGGAGAAATCCAATATACCGCACCTCTCATTGGCCTCTATAATATCACCTGACTTGAACATCCTGTCCGCTTTGGGTTTCTGTACTTATTTAACTTCAATGATTGATTATGATGCAGCAGTGTAAGCCAAATAAACCCTTTCTTCCCCAGCTCGATTTGGTCATACATAGTGTTTCATTCCAGCATTAGCATTCTAAATTAGGACACTCCATATGAGCCAAGAGTTTTACTGTAAGACATGGAACTCTGAAGTTGTTTGAGGAAAGTTTGGAAAACACTTCAGTATATAATTATAGGCAATGACATTCTGAAAGTATTGGTATCGCTTTAGGACACCCCAAGACCAAGTTCTCAACACAAAAGTAATTTATTTCCTTAGAGGTAAAAAGAGCAAAAATAAAAGACAGTAGATAGACAACCAGAGAAAAGCTGAAGGGAATAAGGAAGATTTGGAAGGGGTATCTGTCCCAAAGGGACAAAGGGCTGCTTCTAGGTAGAAAGGAGACCGATGTGGCCCATTGGCAAATGGAAGTTTGTAATGTTCAATGAGGAAACCCTGTGTTAGGATGAGGTGTTTAACTGTAATTGGGCAGGCTATTCAGGTGAGCCAAAGGGCACTGTTGATTTGATACTTTGATTTGACACTATTGATTTGGTACTTTGTTAGCTGAACTTTGATAGACATAGGAGGAGGAAGAGATCAAATAAGAGAAAAGATCTTGGTGATTAGCTTTAGGAAAGTAATCTAATGGGTTTTTGGTTTGTTTGTATTTGTTTGTTTTTTGCTTTTGTTTTGTTTTGTTTTGGTTTTTTGTCTATATTCTTTTTTTTTTTATTAACTTGAGTATTTCTTATATACATTTCGAGTGTTATTCCCTTTCCCGGTTTCCAAGCAAACATCCCCCTCCCTCCTCCCCTTCTTTATGGGTATTCCCCTCCCCATCCTCCCCCCCTTGCCGACCTCCCCCCAACAATCTAGTTCACTGGGGGTTCAGTCTTAGCAGGACCCAGGGCTTCCCCTTCCACTGGTGCTCTTACTAGGATATTCATTGCTACCTATGAAGTCAGAGTCCAGGGTTAGTCCATGTATATAGTCTTTTAGGTAGTGGCTTAGTCCCTGGAAGCTCTGGTTGTTTGGCATTACAGTTGTACATATGGGGGTCTGAGCCCCTTCAAGCTCTTCCAGTTCTTTCCCTGATTCCTTCAACGGGGTCCTATTCTCAAATCAGTGGTTT